>NC_090651.1:6517969-6805469 GCF_040937935.1 Hyperolius riggenbachi
GACCTCTCACAGCTGAACTCTGTGTGGAAAAGTGACCGGGTGGGACCAAACCCTAAAATTACCCTTACGTCTAAGTTTTTTTTTTTTCTTTCCATTCCAGTGCAGCCCTTGTCCATTTGGAGGTGACACTAAACACTCATTTATGGTGGAAGAATAGACTAACATATTTATCCATTTTATATTGTTGAATGTGTCTAATCTGTCTGGTCCAGGCTGTGGACAGATTGCTCTAAACCAGTGCATGGAATACTGTAACAAAACTCAGGCAAATATGGATCAGATGCCAAGATCGAGGATTCTGATTGGTGGCTCTATGCCAAGATCGAGGATTCTGATTGGTGGCTCTATGCCAAGATCGAGGATTCTGATTGGTGGCTTTGAAGAGCTCCTCCCCTTCCTCTCCTGTCTGGCACTAGTTTTGTTGGAATGTTTCTGGCACTAGTTTTGATAAATCTGCCATATTGTCTTTATCGGATTGGGAGCTTGAACCTGCCTTGCGTGGAATGGTCTGATGACAGCAATTTATGGAATGCCTTGGAATATGTCCCGGCACATCTTGACCCCCTTCTTTTGCTTTCTACAGATCTCGGTGACTTTAAACCGCCCGCGGCTCTGACAGGGGTGGCTGAAGAAGGAAGCAATGCAGTCATTTCCTGCGGCGTTCCGCCCAGCGTCCCTCCTGCGCATATCCGTTATCGAGTGAAGGGAAAATGGTTGGACAAGTCTACAGGTGGGTGGCTGGTTGGGACTAACTCCATTCCATGCTGCAATAATTTAACAAACATTTGCTTCAACTGGACGTTCTTAACCATCTCTGGTTGTAAATCACCTGAGTAGAGAATGTAGAGCAGCAATAAACATTTGGCCTTATTTCCAAAGCTAGAAGTAATGTTTGAGGGGTCACTGCTTATAAACTTCATCTAGGCGGAGCCTGGCTCTTTCGTGATCGTGTTATGCACTTCGTCCACCAGGATTCTGGGCTATACTGGTTGGATCCCCGGGATGTATAAAGATATATAGTGTTGAGTAGGAGTTCACCATTGTCACATTTCTCCTCAGTAAGGTCAGAGACAAAAATAAACGTTCTAAAAGGTTACAGCCACTCTATACAATGCTAATTCCTTCTATTGTAGTAAAAGGGAACTGCCTGTGTCGCCTATAGCAACCAGCAAGGCTCAGGCCAGATTACAGCCAGCAGGGGGCGCAGATCATGGGAACCCTTCATGTTTTGTACCCCAATACGGAACCCATCATGTCTTGTACCCCCATAGCAGCCAGCAACTCTCACACCAGATGACAGCCAGCAGGGGGAGCAGATCATAGGAACCCTTCATGTCTTGTACCCCCGTAGCAACCAGCAAGGCTCAGAGCAGATTTCAGCCAGCAGGGGGCACAGATCATAGGAACCCTTCATGTCTTGTACCCCCATAGAAGCCAGCAAGGCTCGCACCAGATTACAGCCAGCAGGGGGCACAGATTGTAGGAACCCTTCATGTCTTGTACCCCCATAGAAGCCAGCAAGGCTCGCACCAGATTACAGCCAGCAGGGGGCACAGATTGTAGGAACCCTTCATGTCTTGTACCCCCATAGAAGCCAGCAAGGCTCGCACCAGATTACAGCCAGCAGGGGGCGCAGATCATAGGAACCCTTCATGTCTTGTACCCCCATAGCAGCCAGCAAGGCTCTCACCAGATTACAGCCAGCAGGGGGCACAGATCATAGGAACCCTTCACGTCTTGTACCCCCATAGCAGCCAGCAAGGCTCGCACCAGATTACAGCCAGCAGGGGCGCAGATCATAGGAACCCTTCATGTCTTGTACCCCCATAGAAGCCAGCAAGGCTCTCACCAGATTACAGCCAGCAGGGGGCGCAGATCATAGGAACCCTTCATGTCTTGTACCCCCATTTTTGTTGCTCACCAGTTTGGATGCTGATTTGTTGTGTTTTCTCGTTAGACAAATACCTCATCTTACCTTCGGGAAACCTGCAGATACTGAATGTGACATTGGAGGATCGGGGGTCTTACCGTTGTGCTGCGTACAACCCAGTCTCTCACGAGCGGAAGACCAGCCCATACACATACAAGCTTTCTGTCAGCAGTAAGTGGCCATTTGCTGTTCTATGAGCAGACTATTCCGATAACTGAACCAATCTTCCAGATATCCAGTGTAGGGCCGCTGATGCACAAGCAGCGAGCCGATCCCAGAATAGAGATACGTCCCTCTATTGCCAGGAGTGGTCTAGAAAGAGTCTGTCTGTATGTCAGATAATGACAGCTTTGCTTTGATTGATATATTGCTTGGATTCTAGTAACATGAAAGACAATAGGAACAGCATTGTGTGACCTCATCATCGTGCTGCAGTTCTGTGCAGTCCTATCAGTAGGTCCTACACAGTGAAGCATTTAATTTTAGCACCAGAGGTACAATGGAAATTTGGGAGCACAAAAGGCACTAATGTAAGTTGGGCACCAGAGGCTTTGCGCCCGCTGTAGCTGCAGCTAGTGTAGGGGGCGGCTGACACGCAAATTCCTACGGGGGGGAGAGGGGGAGAGTGTCTCTGGTGGTTCCCAAACGTCTTATTTGTAGCCGCAGTTTAGTTAGGTGTTGGTTGAGGGGGGTTCGGGGTTAGGCATGTTGAAGTATCAACAGGAGTATTACATAAACTGCAGTGTAGTAAAACAACCCTAAGATGTCACTGTGTGTAAAATGTGATGATGGTCTCTATGGCATTTTTAATTCCTGTATTCCCTCTGCCTTCCTCTCTGTTCTAAGTAAGCTGCATTTCCTGATAGTTGTGTATGAGTTCCGACTTGTTATACTGGGTGCCTAACACTGCTCCATACAGGCATAGGTTTGGGGGGGGGGGGAGGGGGGGGAGGGTTATTTAGTGTTAAGGAACGGTTAGGGTGGGCTTTTGTGTCCACATAGAGGTGACACTAATCATGCTTTGGTGGTGGCGGTTGGGTCTTCCGAGGATTTCTGAGGTTTGCTGGCTGTGATTGGATATCATTCCCGCCAGTAGATGGCGTTGATTCTCGCTTGTTGGTGATTGGCTGAGCACTGATATTTTTCTTTATCCAGCAGGTTCCTCTGAGCAGGATTGGCTCTCGGTGGTCCCGGCCACCCTTCAGCACCTATCGGTACCTCTGCACGAGCGGGCCACCCTGGAGTGTGATACTGGAGGACTCGTCGCCCCCGTTGTCCAGTGGTATAAAGATGGACGTGATGCCACAGAGGACGTCAGAAGGACGTTGTTTTATAATCATCTTGTGATCAGGACGGTGGAGAGACTAGACTCTGGGAACTATACTTGCCTTCTGCTCAATGGAACGCTGGAACTGTCCCGTGCTCACTATGTGCTCTCTGTGCTCGGTAAGCTTCCTAAACACTTTGTACATCTATAGAACACTGATTACCTAATATGTTGAGAGAATTTGGAGATCTTTGCATCAGTAGCTGTGGTTTATTGGCGTTCACAAGCGTCCTAGCACAGTCTAGGTGTCTGTCTTGGTTATAGCTGGTGAGTGAAATGCTGATAATTGTCTGTAAACTTTTATACGGCTTGATATTGGGCCAATCACAATTGTCAGGAAGTTATTGGCGCAGTTCCAAGCTGCAAAAAAACTGAATTCTCCTCTGATTGGCCAGCTTTAGATCTGGGATGTCTGATAACTTTAGCACTGTGACTTCTGAGCAGCCAGAGGAAAGCGGTTTGTGATTTTCTTGTTGGCCGCTGGCTGCAGGAAGCCTCGGCTGTGTACGGTTTGTCTACGGATGTGTAAGGAGATGTGACAAGACCAGGGAAGTCGTTATTTTATAGCCTCTGGGTGCCCTGTCTGCAGATACAGGAGATATCTGTGCTGCATCTCGGCCTTACGTGTTCAAAATCTATAAACATTGCTGCTTAAAGGGCTCCTGAAGTGACATAGGATGAAAATGGGCACTTAACCAATTGTCTGAGCTTGTACAACAGCTTGTCAAATTCAGTCCAATTTCCTGCAAAGTAAATACAAGGCAAAGGCTATTATCTGGCTGAGAAAAAGCTGCGGAGGAGGTTATAGTGCTGAAAAGCTCAAAGGGTTATTACTTCTGTTTGTTTTTCAGTTTTGCTAAGGGGATTGTACATCGGACTGTCACAGCTGTTGCTTAGAATCCAGTATTAAAAATGAAGCCATTAAACTGAAAGTAAAAATATGAGACTCAGTTCTATGATACTAATGTTCAATCTACAGTATTTACCGTTCATAAAATGCATACTGTTCTCTCATAACTTTATTTTCACTTCAGGTTTGCTTTGACGTGTTGGTGTATTTATACCTCAGTGTGTTTAAAATGGTGCCCTGGTCAATAATGCAATATACTTACTATTATTTTATACCAGTTTTAAGATACAGGCATGATGTCCCCCAGTATGTACAGTATAAGCTACGTATAAGTTACTGTGCCTGATCTGATAGTAAACTAGCTGCAGTGTGTGCTGATCTCTGCTACCCCCAGTATGTACAGTATTAGCTGTTACTCTATGCCTGTACTGATAGTAAACTAGCTGCAGTGCGCACTGATCTCTGCTGCCTCCAGTATGTACAGTATGAGCTGTTACACTGTGCCTATACTGACAGTAAACTAGCTGCCGTGTGTGCTGATCTCTGCTACCTCCATTATGGACAGTATAAGCTGTTGCTCTCCCCATGAACTGATGGTAAACTAGCTGCAGCGTGTTTCTTTGCTTGAATAGTAGTAATGCAACTATCCTCTTTAATAAAACCCCTGTGTCTCTGCGTCCGTGTGTGTGTGTGTATAATGTACAGTGTGTGTACAGTGTGTGTGTGTGTGTGTGTGTGTGTACAGTGTGTGTGTACAGTTTTGTGTATGTGTACAGTGTGTGTGTGCCTGCTGTGCGCGGTGGCGGCGGTCACAGGGGAGGAGAGGGGAGGGGTGAGGTGTTCCAACACAGACCCTAGAGCCTGTTTTTAAAACAGGCTTAGATCTACTAGTATACTACAATTGAGTTAATTAGTTTCATACTAATTCTGGTTTGTTTAGTAACTCCAGTATAGCAAAGGATCACAATGACAAGGGGTGGATTCTGTGCTTTTAATCTAACATCAGTAGAATGCATGGTCCATATTTTTTACATAAGTCATTTTAATTTCAATGGAGATAAATAGTCCTACATGAAGAGCGACAGATGTAATGAGAATTCATCTGCAAAGTGAGCGCTGCACAGTTGTGGCAGCGACTACATTGCCGAGGAGTCACTGCTCGTATTCACTGCTCGTATTCATGGCTTCACTGCTCGTATTCACTGCTTCACTGCTCGTATTCACTGCTCGTATTCACTGCTTCACTGCTCGTATTCACTGCTCGTATTCACGGCTTCACTGCTCGTATTCACGGCTTCACTGCTCGTATTCACGGCTTCACTGCTCGTATTCACTGCTCGTATTCACTGCTTCACTGCTCGTATTCACTGCTCGTATTCACTGCTTCACTGCTCGTATTCACTGCTCGTATTCACGGCTTCACTGCTCGTATTCACTGCTCGTATTCACGTCTTCACTGCTCGTATTCACTGCTCGTATTCACGGCTTCACTGCTCGTATTCACGGCTTCACTGCTCGTATTCACGGCTTCACTGCTCGTATTCACGGCTTCACTGCTCGTATTCACGGCTTCACTGCTCGTATTCACGGCTTCACTGCTCGTATTCACGGCTTCACTGCTCGTATTCACGGCTTCACTGCTCGTATTCACTGCTCGTATTCACGGCTTCACTGCTCGTATTCACGGCTTCACTGCTCGTATTCACGGCTTCACTGCTCGTATTCACGGCTTCACTGCTCGTATTCACGGCTTCACTGCTCGTATTCACGTCTTCACTGCTCGTATTCACTGCTCGTATTCACGGCTTCACTGCTCGTATTCACGGCTTCACTGCTCGTATTCACGGCTCCACTGCTCTTATTCACGGCTTCACTGCTCGTATTCACTGCTTCACTGCTCGTGTTCACTGCTTCACTGCTCGTATTCACTGCTCGTATTCAATGCTTCACTGCTCTTATTCACTGCTCGTATTCAATGCTTCACTGCTCTTATTCACTGCTCGTATTCAATGCTTCACTGCTCTTATTCACTGCTCGTATTCAATGCTTCACTGCTCGTATTCACTGCTCGTATTCAATGCTTCACTGCTCGTATTCACTGCTCGTATTCACTGCTTCACTGCTCATATTCACTGATGCTGAATGGAGTAGTGTGTGATCAGGCTATGTCTGTCATTTGAAGGGAACCTGAAGGGAGAGTGAAATGGAGGATGCCGTATTTATTTCAGGTGTGATTCAGACACTACTGCAGCCAAATAGATCAGCAGGGCTGCCAGGCAACTCGTATAGTCGCCATGCCTCCTCGCTGTCACAGGGCTGGCCGGGCCTCTCATACACGTCTCCATGCCTCTTCGCTGTCACAGAGCTGGCCGGGCCTCTCATATACACGTCTCCGTGCCTCCTCGCTGTCACAGGGCTGGCCGGGCCTCTCATATACACGTCTCCATGCCTCCTCGCTGTCACAGAACAGGCCGGGTCTCTCATATACACGTCTTCATGCCTCCTCGCTGTCACAGGGCTGGCCGGGCCTCTCATATACACGTCTTCATGCCTCCTCGCTGTTACAGGGCTGGCCGGGTCTCTCATATACACGTCTCCATGCCTCCTCGCTGTCACAGGGCTGGCCGGGTCTCTCATATACACGTCTCCATGCCTCCTCGCTGTCACAGGGCTGGCCGGGCCTCTCATATACACGTCTCCGTGCCTCCTCGCTGTCACAGAACAGGCCGGGTCTCTCATATACACGTCTTCATGCCTCCTCGCTGTCACAGGGCTGGCCGGGTCTCTCATATACACGTCTCCGTGCCTCCTCGCTGTCACAGGGCTGGCCGGGCCTCTCATATACACGTCTCCATGCCTCCTCGCTGTCACAGGGCTGGCCGGGTCTCTCATATACACGTCTCTGTGCCTCCTCGCTGTCACAGGGCTGGCCGGGCCTCTCATATACACGTCTCCATGCCTCCTCGCTGTCACAGGGCTGGCCGGGCCTCTCATATACACGTCTCCGTGCCTCCTCGCTGTCACAGGGCTGGCCGGGCCTCTCATATACACGTCTCCGTGCCTCCTCGCTGTCACAGAACAGGCCGGGTCTCTCATATACACGTCTTCATGCCTCCTCGCTGTCACAGGGCTGGCCGGGCCTCTCATATACACGTCTCCATGCCTCCTCGCTGTTACAGGGCTGGCCGGGTCTCTCATATACACGTCTCCATGCCTCCTCGCTGTCACAGGGCTGGCCGGGTCTCTCATATACACGTCTCCATGCCTCCTCGCTGTCACAGGGCTGGCCGGGCCTCTCATATACACGTCTCCGTGCCTCCTCGCTGTCACAGAACAGGCCGGGTCTCTCATATACACGTCTTCATGCCTCCTCGCTGTCACAGGGCTGGCCGGGTCTCTCATATACACGTCTCCGTGCCTCCTCGCTGTCACAGGGCTGGCCGGGCCTCTCATATACACGTCTCCATGCCTCCTCGCTGTCACAGGGCTGGCCGGGTCTCTCATATACACGTCTCCGTGCCTCCTCGCTGTCACAGGGCTGGCCGGGCCTCTCATATACACGTCTCCATGCCTCCTCGCTGTCACAGGGCTGGCCGGGCCTCTCATATACACGTCTCCGTGCCTCCTCGCTGTCACAGGGCTGGCCGGGCCTCTCATATACACGTCTCTGTGCCTCCTCGCTGTCACAGAACAGGCCGGGTCTCTCATATACACGTCTTCATGCCTCCTCGCTGTCACAGGGCTGGCCGGGTCTCTCATATAAACGTCTTCATGCCTCCTCACTGTCACAGGGCTGGCCGGGCCTCTCATATACACGTCTTCCTGCCTCCTCCCTGTCACAGGGCTGGCCGGGCCTCTCATATACACGTCTCCATGCCTCCTCGCTGTCACAGGGCTGGCCGGGTCTCTCATATACACGTCTCCATGCCTCCTCACTGTCACAGGGCTGGCCGGGCCTCTCATATACACGTCTCCATGCCTCCTCGGTGTCACAGGGCTGGCCGGGCCTCTCATATACACGTCTCCATGCCTCCTCACTGTCACAGGGCTGGCCGGGCCTCTCATATACACGTCTCCATGCCTCCTCGGTGTCACAGGGCTGGCCGGGCCTCTCATATACACGTCTCCATGCCTCCTCGCTGTCACTGGGCTGGCCGGGCCTCTCATATACAGAACATGTATGTTGGAGGGGTTTTCGCTGTTTAATAGGAGTTGTGGTTGAGCGCTGCAATTATCTGGATTTATTTCCAGGCTTATGTAATAGAAACACTCATTTCTCTGGCACGGAATTCGGCACAGCTGGCAGATCGCGGCACACATCCCTCTTGGCACGCTCGCGATGCCACCACAACAAGGCCGCGATTATGTTAGACAAGGTGTCTCATTGATGGATGTGGGTCTTGTACGGCCTGCTTGGCATCTCGTCTTCTGATCCAAGTCCTCCATTAGCGGCACGCCAACGCGTCTTACTGCGGGCGATTTACACCAGGCCTTGCTTCCATCACTTCGCACCTTTCCACGCCGTGCCCGGACTGAAGAGTGTGCCCTGTGTACCGGCCGATGTCCCCCCACCCCCCGGCCAGAAAGTGCCACCTTCGGAGGTGACATCGCTGACATCAGTCCCCCGTGTCCTCAGCATCTTGGCACACGGTCTGGTCGTACTGCAAAGTGTGACTTATGTAGTCACTATGTTCCTCCAGTTCAAGCCTCAAACTCCTTTCCATTGGCAGAACTGCAGGGCTGCTTTCGTCTTAAAGGAACCCGAGGTGAGAGGGATATGGAGGCTGCCATATTTATTTCACTTTAACCATTTCACCCCCAAGGGTTTTTACTCTAACGGACCAGAGCAATTTTCAGTTGTCAGTGCTCCTCCCTTTTATTCCCTAATAACTTTATTACTACTTATCACAAGAAAATGATCTATACCTCGTTTTTTTTTCGCCACCAATTAGGCTTTCTGTGGGTAGTACATTTTGCTAAGAATATTTTTATTCTAAATGCGTTTTAATGAGAAAAAAAAAAAAAATTTCTCAGTTTTCAGCCATTATAGTTTTAAAATTAAACCTTCTCCTGTGGATAAAACAAACGCATATTATTTGCCCAGTTGTCCCGATTATTAAACCATATAAATTATGTCCCTATCACAATGTATGGCGACAATATATTTTTTTGAAATATAGGTGTTATTTTTCTGTTTTTTTGTTTTTTTTTTGTTCTGGCCATAATTACCAGCCCCAATGTAATAAATTAAAATACATTTTCCCCCATAAAATATAGATTAAAAAAAGCGGAGTCCATAAGGAAACTATTTATTTATTTTAAGCTGAATTTTTTTTACAAGTGTTTTTTTTTCTTTGGGTGGGAGGGTTGTAAGTGTAATTTTATTAATGATGTGTATGTAATTGTGTATGTATGTATGTATGTATTTTGTATGTGTAACATACTTTTTGGCCACAATATGGCGCTAGTGAACACTTCGTTATCGTTTTTTTTTTTTTTTTTTTTACACTTTATTGAAAAGTAACAATTACCTGTTTTTGTGAATGGACGTAGCCGCTGTTCGCGGTCACGTCCATTCACTCCAGGCACTGCGATTGGGTAGAGGACCGTTCGGTCCTCTTCCCCAATCACTCAGCACGGGATCCCGGTGGAATCGGCGGCGGTAGCGGCGCACACACGGCGGTAGCGGCGGCGGGAACGCGTGACGTATTAAAACGTCATGTTGCTGTTAATAGTGTAAAGCATGACGTTTTAATATGTTAGGGTGTCATTAAATGGTTAAACCTTACCAGTTACCTGGCTGTCCTGCTGATCCTCTGCTGCTAATACATTTAGCCATAGCCCCTGAACAAGCATTGTTTTCAAGTGTGTGATTCAGACACTACTGCAGCCAGAGAGATCAGCAGGGCTGCCAGGCAACTGGTATTGTTTATCCACTTCACACCCAGACCTTGTTTCCCACTTATGGACCAGAGCAGTTTTTACATTTTAGCTATGTCCCTATTTAATCACTATTAAGTTTATCCCTACTTATGACACCTAAATGAAATATATAGTTTGTTTTTTTCAAGACAAACTAGACTTTCATTGTATGGCATTTTTTCCCTTGAACAATTTTGTTTTCTGTGCATTTTAATGGGAAAACAAGGTAAAAATAGAAAACCCATTATTTCTCAGTTTTACCAATTCCAGTTTAAAAGTTAAAAAGCGCTATTGTAGATTAAAAAAAAAACACATTTTGTTTGGCTGTTTCTACTTTTCTACAGTTCCTGTCACAATTTATGTTGAAGATATTTGATTTTAAAAAAATGCTGCAGGGTGCATGCTTCACTATGATTTGAGAAAATAAGTGTTTTTAATGGTAAAGATCAATCTGATTAGCTCAGGGAACATATATTCCCTTTCACCAATTGGTGCTGCATCAGATAGTACCGGAGGTGTGCACAGGAGCTGGGCTTCTGCTACAAGACTTATATCTACGTCCCCGTGGCTTAGATAAAGTTACAGAGGACATAGATATACTGTAGTGGTGGATAAAGTGGTTAAAAGGAAATAAATATGGCAGCCTTCATATCACTCTCACTTCACTTCTCACTTTGCAGCTGCCATTCAATCCAATGACAGCTGCAAACGAGCTGTATAGTTTGAAGCTGTTTGTGCAGTGTAAACCTCTAGGCAGCCAAACGAGTGCGTAGTAATAAGAGGTTCTATTCACCTGCTCCGTACGGCTTCTGCTCTTCCTCCCCTCCTGCTCGGGAGGTCTTCTGGGTCCCGGTCACATCCGATCACGTGATATGACATGTAATCGGGATCCAGGAGACCATTCAGCATTACAGCGGGGTGATAGAACAGACTCCACCCCTCTTCCACCACCAGGTGGCGCTGTTACACTGTCACAGTCTCCTTGATCCCGATCACATGTCATATGTCACCTCTGCATACCCTGTCAGGGTGGAGAAGGCACAGGCCCTAGCGGCAGAAACAATTCCGCCCTGCAGCCAAATAATGTTTAACTTTATGTTGCTAATAAAACATTTTAAATGACTGTATGTTTATCCGATGGGCGTGGCCACGGCGGTTGCCCCAGGGCCGCCTAACGATCGCAGTAAAGTTCTTGGGGCTTGTATTGCAGGAGGCGCGCATCTCCGCTTGGTCCGCTCCGCCTTCAGTCTCCCATTGGCTCAGTGACTGTTAGACTGCGAAACAGCCGTTTAATTAGCTTGTACAGAGCTGCGATCTACAGCAACGCTGTACTGGGGACAGCCGTGTGACACGGAGAGCGATCGCCTCGCATAGGCTGAAGCCTATGACAGCCGATTGCCGTGATTGGCTGGCTGGAGGGAGGGAGTTGGTGAAAAAAAAAAAAATACGTAAATTTAATTTTAAAAAAATAACATAAATATTTGTAAAAAAATAAATAAATGGAGGGGGGGGGGGGGAGGGGGGTCACTTGTGTGCTGTGTTGTGCGGCCCTGCAGCAAGGCCTTAAAGCTGCAGTGGCCTATTTACACAAAAATGTCCTGGTCTTTAGGGGGGTTTACTACTGCGGTCCTCAAGAGGTTAGAGAGCCTGAAGTGGGCTCTTGAAATAAAAAAAATAAAAAAACTGGGCTACTTGATCCCCGGGGCTGAGCGGATCAGGTAGCCTCCGCTGCTCCTGTAGTCCGCAATGGCCAACTTTCACTTTCATGACCTCTGTGTCATGACGCTGGAATGAGAGATTCATTCTCTCACCAACGTGCGGGGTGGGGATGTGGGTGGCAGGGGGTGTGGCCAGGGAGAGAGCTGCCCAATGGCAGCTCCAGAAAGCCTGCCGGAGCGCCCTTGGTGGGGTTTTTGAGCAGAGAATCCCTCTCCTCTATTTACTCTCTGAAATGGCGACAAATATGATCGCTAATCTCGGGGGGGGGGGGGGGGGGTAAATTGACCACTCCCCTCAGCACCTCCTTTCGCCTTGAGATCCTGGGCCCTGTATAGGATGAACTCCCCTGGTTTGGGTGTATTCCAGGATGCATTGTGGTCTGGCCAGCACTGCCCATTTATATGGTGGGAGTCCAGCAGTTTGTCGCTCCCTGGAGATGGTGGACTGTTATGTGCAGCGTGTGTTCCCTAGAATGGTAGAACCAGACAAGCCTCAGTGCGGATCTCCGGTTCATAATCATGAAGTGTTTGTTGCTTGCTGACTGGTGTGGGCGGAGCAGAGACCCTTTCTGCAGAGGAGACCTCAGCGCTGGTGAAAGGGTTTAGTACAGAATGTTGCATGCAAATCATTTTGGAAGCGACTATCTCTTCCATTACTGCATCGAATACAACTTGCAGTCTAGTTGTTTGTATTGTTACTAGAGCTCCAGGTGGCTGTGCAGAGAGTTGATGAATGTTTCTATGTAAGCTGAACAGGAGGTTGCGCTGTGAAGAAGCAGCTCTGGATGGGGGTTTGGCTTTTCCGGGACATGCCGGAATGATCTCACTCTGTGGCCGGAAGTGATGCATTGTGGGAGTGACTTTTGGCTCCTGTGAAGCTGTAGAATGTATCTTATGCTTTGGGAAGGAAATTAAAATTCATGAAAGACATTATAACCGCAGCCTCCATGCACCGATCATTTCCTGTCGCGTGATAGAATGCACAGTCTCTGGGTTGTTTACTCACTATAGGAAGCTTTTAATTGTGATGATACTATTTACTATTAATTGGCTAATTTAAAAAGCAAGGAGAAAGTTTTCAGCCAATGGTCGTTCTTTAGGGGGGCAGGACTGCTGCTGATCTGTACCTGATGGTTACGGGTGGATTTATTGGATGTTTTAGGATTAGGATGCTCATTCGGAACAGTTGCTGGCATTGTTGTTGCCCTGTCGGGTATAAATCGCATCGCAGCGCCAATATGCAAGATGTTACGAATCAGGATGATACTGTTATTCACTTTGGAGAACAAGAATAAGCTTTTGGACAATGAGCCTTCTTCAGACTCCTGTATGTATGTAGAATCTGAAGAAGGCTTGCACTCTTTTTCTTACAAGTCACCCAATAAATGGGATCCTCCTGATTCAAACCTCTTTGCTTTTACTGATGGCTAACACTGTACAACACTCCACAGCGCCAATATGCGGAACACAAGTTAAGGAGTAATTTTGGCATTTGAAGTGCTTTGGCGCCCTCTTGTGGCATATTGTGGAACTTCACCTAGTCGCAAAGATCTTACTTAAAGAGACACTGAAGCGAAAAAAAAAATTATTATAGAATGAATTGATTATGTAGTACGGATAATTGCTAGAAAGCAAAGAAAAGTGTCTCCTATTTGTATTTTCAGTTATATAGCGTTTTTTTTTTTTATAACATTACATCATTCTCTAATATTTGCAGTTTACACACTACTCTCTGCATTTTAAACTATGACCCTTTGAACTTCCTGTCAGTAAAATCTTAAACAAACAAGTAACAGTGAGAGATAGGTTGAGATAAGTGCTTCAGAAAACAGCACTGTAGCCAACCCAAGTTGGGTCGCCGAGCTCAGAGAAGGTCTTTTTTTGAATAGATAACTGAAGTTTAACTCTTCCTGTACTGGAAACAATATGAGACTCATATGTCTGCTGCTAATGTCCTATTTCTTAGCTGTACTATAAATCATTATATCATAAGTTTATTTTCACCTCAGATTCTCTTTAAAGAGACAGAAGATTTACGCACTACTCAGCATTCTAAATGATTTTACAGAGCAGGCTGTGAACTTTTGACCTGTCCTGTGCAGAACAAAAAACAATATACTGACTGACACTTGAGATAACAAGCTTCAGAAGACAGAGCTCTCTGCGACTTTGGAAGTTGTGGAGCTCAGTAGCTGTTTTGCATAGATAACTGGAGTTTCTTAAACTCTTTGTGTACTGGAAACAATATTAGATGTATGTCTTTGCTCCTAATGTTTTATTTCTTAGCTGTACTACACATAAAAATCATTATATCATCATTTTTTTTCACTTCAGTGTCTCTTTAACGAGTAACTGTTAGGCATTAAATACAAAATTAATGTTCTAGTGCAGGCTGTTACAATAGTCAAGAGGATGCTAACCAGGCAAATCCAAACTTTAAAATCACTCTTACTGTGCTCCTTCTCTCCCCCATGCACCCAGGCTCTAAGATGGTACGCAGACTAACACAGACGCAAAAGAGAAGTGACATGCTATGCTGTATCAGCCTGATTGGCTGAAGCCTCTGTCACTCATATCTCTGCGCTGCGATTGGCCGCCTGCTCTCCCCTTCACTCTCTATATTTCATCCGTGTTAGTGCGCAGGGAGGGGGGCCAGAGGCTGTCTCCTGTCACTGTCCTCGGCCCCCCTCCTCCAGAGGCATGTGGGCTCCCTCTCTGCTGCATCTGCCGCCCGCAGAATTCTCCCTCTTCCCCGTGCTGAATATTGGGGAAGGATAAAGGCAGCGCACACAGACTCTCTGCATAATGGTTCCAGGCGCTGCAGTTCCCTTCTATACTCTCTGCGCTGCCTTCGGTGGTAGTGCAGAGAACAGATGGGAACGCCAGCACTTGGATACATTGTTAGGTGAGTCTGTGTCTGCTGCCTTTATCCTCCCCGCTGTGTTCTGAATCAGTGGGGGGAGGAGGGGGATATAGAGGGGGGAATTCTTTAACCTGCAGGGCACAAGATGGCCCCTGCCAGGAAAATAGTATAAATTGAAAATGAAAAGAAACCAAAACGTGGACAGTGCTTTACATCTGATATGTAAGCAGAGCAGCATTTATCTACTTACATATGTATTTATTGTGGGGGGCATATGATGGCTAACAGCTGAATTATTGCAAATACATTTTATGTTTTTCAGGAAGAGGAATTTTTGGTCTATTTATCCCCTTAGTCTCTTAGTGGGCTGGGTCACCATGACCTGTATCGGAACCCTGTAAAGATCTAAGTTCACCTTCATTTTTTGGTGGGTATCTAGTGCCCATATTCAGATCCGGTCTTTTCTATAAATAAAATATATAAATATTGCATAGCAAAAAAAAAAATTAAAAAGAAAAAGAAAATGACCACCTCCACCAATTTATAGATCCTCAATGACTGCTACCTGTCTGCTTACGCCTAGATCCTCCGCCCCGCAATATCTTCCTTTTTCATTACATGGGCATGGAGATTGCTTCGCCCTATCAGCTTTAGCCATGCCTACTACTGATTGCTGGCTGAAACTATAATGGCTGCCTCTCTCTAGTAGGGGGTGTGGTGGGTATTGTGAATGGGAAGGAATGGAGTAAACAGGCAGCTGAAGGTTGTGGAGGTCAACAGGCTGCATGGTTCTCCTCAGTATAGAGAGATTGTGCGCTGGAACAGCTCGCCAGCTATACTGTCCGGCTTATATGTGACCTAGAATGTACGGCTTATATATGTGTCCTATAATGTACGGCTTATATATGTGTCCTTTAGTGTATGGCTTATATGTGTCCTATAATGTACGGCTTATATATGTGTCCTATAATGTACGGCTTATATATGTGACCTATAATGTACGGCTTATATATGTGACCTATAATGTATGGCTTATATACGTGTCCTATAATGTACGGCTTATATATGTGTCCTATAATGTACGGCTTATATATGTGTCCTGTAGTGTACGGCTTATGTGTGTCCTATAATGTACGGCTTATATATGTGACCTATAATGTACGGCTTATATATGTGACCTATAATGTACGGCTTATATATGTGTCCTGTAGTGTATGGCTTATATATGTGTCCTATAAAGTACGGCTTATACATGTGTCCTATAATGTGCGGCTTATATATGTGTCCTATAATGTAAGGCTTATATCTGTCCTATAATGTAAGGCTTATATCTGTCCTATAATGTACGGCTTATATATGTGTCCTATAATGTACGGCTTATATATGTGTCCTATAATGAGCGGCTTATATATGTCCTAAAATGTAAGGCTTATATATGTGTCCTATAATGTGCGGCCTATATATGTGTCCTATAATGTAAGGCTTATATATGTGTCCTATAATGTAAGGCTTATATCTGTCCTATAATGTACGGCTTATATATGTGTCCTATAATGTGCGGCTTATATATGTGTCCTATAATGTGCGGCTTATATATGTGTCCTATAATGTAAGGCTTATATATGTGTCCTATAATGTACGGCTTATATGTGTGTCCTATAGTGTACGGCTTATATATGTGTCCTATAATGTAAGGCCTATATATGTGTCCTATAATGTAAGGCTTATATATGTGTCCTATAATGTACGGCTTATATATGTATCCTGTAATGTATGGCTTATATATGTATCCTGTAATGTATGGCTTATGTGTCCTATAATGTAAGGCTTGTATATGTGTCCTATAATGTGCGGCCTATATATGTGTCCTATAATGTAGGGCTTATATATGTATCCTATAATGTAAGGCTTATATATGTGTCCTATAATGTGCGGCTTATATATGTGTCCTAAAATGTAAGGCTTATATATGTGTCCTATAATGTGCGGCCTATATATGTGTCCTATAATGTAAGGCTTATATATGTGTCCTATAATGTAAGGCTTATATCTGTCCTATAATGTACGGCTTATATATGTGTCCTATAATGTGCGGCTTATATATGTGTCCTATAATGTGCGGCTTATATATGTGTCCTATAATGTAAGGCTTATATTTGCGTCCTATAATGTACGGCTTATATATGCGTCCTATAATGTACGGCTTATATGTGTGTCCTATAGTGTACGGCTTATATATGTGTCCTATAATGTGCGGCCTAAATATGTGTCCTGTAATGTAAGGCTTATATATGTGTCCTATAATGTACGGCTTATATATGTATCCTATAATGTATGGCTTATATATGTATCCTGTAATGTATGGCTTATGTGTCCTATAATGTAAGGCTTGTATATGTGTCCTATAATGTGCGGCCTATATATGTGTCCTATAATGTAGGGCTTATATATGTATCCTATAATGTAAGGCTTATATATGTGTCCTATAATGTATGACTTATACAAGCCATACATTATAGGACACACAAGTCATACATTATAGGACACATATAAGCCGTACATTATAGAATACATATACAAGCCTTACATTATAGGATACATATGTAAGCCTTACATTATAGGACATATATATATATGTATGTATGTATGTATGTATGTATGTATGTATGTATGTATGTATGTATGTATGTATGTATGTGTGTGTGTGTGTGTGTGTGTGTGTGTCCTATAAGGTATGACTTATATTTGTGACCCCCGTGGTCCTCCTGTGACGTGCTGTGCGGGGAGGACACAGCTCTGCTGCCACTGTGCTCCGTGTCTGGAAGTGACTGTGTAGGAATAGATCTATAGATTTCTCTATATCCAGGACTGGCCGTATCTCGGGTCTTGGCTGGTTGGGAGACACAATGCTGACAGATCATCAGCTGATCGATGGATAACACTGTCACTCTGCAGAAGAACTGTTCCTGCTACACCTAGATCTATAGAATGGCACTCTGTCTCCTACAGGAGAACGCCCTCCAGCAAAGACTCCTCCTCTTACTTAAAGAGCACCTGAAGTGAGAGCAATATGGAGGCTGCCATATTTATTTTCTTTTAAGTAATACCAGTTTCCTGGCAGCCCTGCTGATCCTCTGCCTCCAATACTTTAAGCTATAGCCCCTGAACAAGCATGCAGCAGATCAGGTGCTCTGACTGAAGTTTGACTGGATTAGCTGCATGCTTATTTCTGGTGTGTGATTCAGACACTACTGCAGCCAAAGAAGTCAGCAGGGCAGCCAGGCAACTGGTATTATTTAAAGGATACCCCAGGTGAGAATGATAGAGGCTGCCATATTTATCTCCTTGTAAACAATGCCAGTTGCCTGTCAGCTCTGTTGATCTTCTAGCATAAGTAGTGTCTGAGTCAAAACCCTGGAACAAGCATGTGGCTAATCCAGTAAAACAAAAGGTCAGAGTACCTGATCTGCATATGCTTGTTCAGAGTCTATGGCTAAAAGTATTAGAGGCAGAGGATCAGGAGGACTACCAGGTAACTAGTACAGCTTAAAAGGAAATAAATATGGCAGCCTCCATATACCTCTCACCTCGGGTATCCCTTTATCACAGATATTGCTATATTTCTGATCTTCAATAATTATTTTATTTGTTACACTTTTGTTGAGTAAAACTTGACGCATTGAGTTTGGCTTCATATATTTCAGGGATTAGTGCTGAACCGTCTCTCAGCTTACTTACATTACTCTCATGTAGACATTGTTCCTACGTAGCTATAGAACACATCCTTTCCACTGTGTTTCTAGCAGAAAATGACAGCCAGGCATGTCAATTTCCTGCCAATCAGTGGAATAGTCCAGGTGTGGAAAGTACAGAACATGGGCTCCTGCTCCGTGCAGCTAATTTCTCCTTCAACGAGTGGGGTATTTGGACAGTCTTGTGGCAACAGTACTCCAAACAGAATGCTGTTGCCATGGTTGCAATGGAGAGCAGCTTTTCTTCTCTGTTCGTTTTGTAAATCCGTACGCTGCAGAATGGAATACAAACATACGTTTTTGTTGACAATAAATTATAAAAAGTCTGTCAGTATTTTGTGGTCTTTATTATAACAGCTAGGATTGGCAGCCTCCATGTTTCCAGTAATTTGATGTTTTTCCTCCTCTGTACAGAGACACCACGGATCACCCGCTCCCCCGAGGGCCGGACGTCCACACCGGGCAGAGATGTCACCTTTAACTGTGAGGCGCAGGGGACTCCGCCCCCCAATATCACCTGGCTGCACAATACGCTGGAGATCTCGCCGTCGTCCCGACTCCGCCCACACGGCACCATTCTGCACATCAGCAATGTGGCCGCAGAGGATGCTGGGATGTACCAATGTGTGGCGGACAATGGGGTGGGCGTGGCCCAAGCCGCAGCAAGGCTCCACATCCAATCAGGTAAGAGTGCTGCGTTTATGAATTCTCTCTATTCTGATGAGGCAGATATTGGCTTGTGGGACACTGAGATCGGCCGCAGCATCGCCCCGCCGGGATTGGTTGCCTGGAATGGGGGAATTATTGTCCAGTTATGTTGTAGGGGCACTCCGGGGTCGGTAAATGTAAGATACAGCAGGGTGAGGGAGATGATTCCTGGACAATATTTAAATGTTTTGGAAACCGAATTCTCAGAGTGTTTCCTGTATCCAGACTCCCATCTCTGATCCCGGTGTGATATTTCTGAGCAGCTCAGGTAAAGCAACACGTCAGTATAAAATGCACAGTATCAGCGAATGGGGAGAAATCCCACTTTCCCATAATTATCAGGAGGTTTTGAAGTACAGGTGAGAGCAGAGCGTTTCTGTAACTTAAATCTTCTGACTTTATTTCATCATCTGAAGTCATTAGAAGCCCCAGGCCGATATATATCACCATATTGCCATTCTAGTCCATTTAAGGACAAATGAACCCAGAAGGATATGGAGGCTGCCATATTTATTTCCTGCTAAACAATACCAGCTGCCCGGCTGTTCTGCTGATCTCTTTGGTGGCAGTAGTGTCTGAATCACACACCTGAAACAAGCATGCAGCTAATCTTGTCACACTTCAGTCAGAGCACCTGATCTGCTGCATGCTTGTTCAGGGGCTGTGGCTAAAAGTATTAGAGGCAGAGGATCAGCAGGACAGCCAGGCAATGTGCATTGTTTAACCTTTTGAGGACCGCCTCTATTAGATCCTACACTGCACTTGTAGGATCTACGCTGTGCCACGATCGTGCGCACCCGAGTGGGGAGATTAAGCTGTCATGACAGCTGATATCTCCCCTCAGTGATCTGCAGCCATCGCGTATGGCTGCTTATCATGTGATTACTACGATCGCCGGCGGATCCTAGTGATCACTGTGACAGCTGTGGCGGTGGGGGGGGGAGAAGAGGATCCACTCACCTTCCTGCTGTTCCCACGGCAATAGTCATTCCCCACCGCTCCGGCCGGCATCCCCGCTCGCTCTGACATCAGTGCCAGGTCACAGCTTGCTGACGTCATCAAGACGCGACCCGAAACTGAACGGCAGTGCGAGCGAGGATGCCGGCCAGAGCGGAGGGGTCCACTGCGGCTCATCGCTGGAGCCTGGAAGGTGAGTAAATGCTGCTGCATACAGGGGGGACACACACAACCCAGCTAGCCACAGAGGGGATCCGGCTGCCACACCCCCCCCTCCCCCAAACGCGCATCCAAGCGCATGCAAATTTGCGTGGTCCTTAAAGTGGACCCAAATTAAAAACACAAGATTTCAGAAATAAAATCAATTTTCTAATTATAATAATAAATAGCAGCCTTTTTTCAGTTGCATGATGACAAATATCAAATATTTTACATACAGACTGGTGACAGCGCTCATGGATGCATCCGTTTGCAAACCTACAAAGGCAATGCAGAGCCTCTCTGGAACTAAATACACGCCCTGAATGCAAAGCAGATGCATATTGTGTGCTAATTCTAATCTAAAGCCTCATCTACACGGGTAGATGAGGCTGCGATCCGGCGGCTCGATTAACCGCCGGATCGTCTCTTCCACGTCCCCACTCGCCGCGCGCGCTCCGCAATCGATTCCCCGCTCGTCCTCGACGGCGCCGCTTATCTTCCGCTCGATTCCCTGCCATTGTCCCCTTGCGGGGAGCGAGCAGGGAATCGGCGGTGGGGAGATCCGTCCTGTCGGGCCGCATCTACGCGTGTAGATGCGGCTTAAAGCTTTGTATAATTGTGGCTCAGTGAATGCAGCTAGCCACTAGTATACACACATTCAATTCATTCAGGTTCATCCCTTACTGAAGTTATGTTCCCCCACTTTTTGTGCCTGCAATGAGTGTTGGTGTGTATTTTAGTCCAGCAGTATTGGAGCTCTGCACATCTTATGCTATTAAAACATTCAGGTATGAGTTTTTGAAAGCGCTGCCATTCCTTTTGCTGTATGAATAAAATATTTTACATTTATTGGAGGAACCCCTCCCTTCCTTTCATATTGCCGGGATTTTTCCGGCAAACTGGTGGAGGAGATAAAAAACAAAAACAAAACCCAGGCTGCTACTGATGATGTCACAGGGGAGGTGATCTCAGCTTGTGTGAGATTTCACATAGACGACGCCCCTGTGAGGGAGGGTAGCTGATGACAAACACCTCCTACTAAGCTCAGAAGTAATGGCTGCCACCTGTATAACTCTAGTTAAGAAAAGAGAAGATGGAAAAGCATGCACTGAAATGCTCATAGGCTTGAAGGAGTGTTTATTTATCTTTGTATGTGTCAGAGTGCTGCAACTAAATATTTTGAATTAAAAAAAAGTTTGGTTTGGGTCCACTTTAAGGGGGGTTAGGCGGCCGGTACCCAAAGGGTTAGGCCGTCATGTCCCTCTAACTTCAGGTGTGCTTTAACAATCATCCAGCGAGCATGAGGCCCCTGGACGCGCAGGGCAGATTTGTGCATCAATAGAGCAGCATTTTGCTTACCATATACTTGCTGTTGCTGCTGTTCTGCAATATAAGGCCAAATGCAGCCCTCAGCGCTCGCTAGGCCCTGGAGCAACGCAGCGCGGAGTCCCTCAGCGCTCGCCGGGCCCTGGAGCAATGTAGCGCGGAGTTTTCTGTAATGTACACATTTAAACTGGTACTATATACTAATGTTACAGCAGAAAGCGGATGGAGGAAATTTAGAGTAAATGATACCTGACTAAAGAATTACATTTTTTTTTCTTATTTATTTTGTAGATTTCGGTTTGAAGCCGGTGATCGTTTCGCCTCCGACAAGCGTCAGCGTATTTGTGGGCGATTGGGTGACTCTGACCTGCAACGCTACTGGAAATCCCACCCCTGTGATCCGCTGGTACACGACTAACGGGCAGATCAGCAGCCACCCCTCGCAGATCCTGCGGCCGAAGCCCCGGAAGGGATTACAGTCCAGGATAGCGGATAATCCCAGCCTGGATTCTGTGCGTGTCATCGGGTCTCCCGCGGGGTCCAGCTCTCTCTATATCCCCGCTGTCACTGCCAGACACGCCGGGACTTACATGTGCGTGGCGTCCAGCGAGCTCGGCTCCGCCCGGGAGGAGGCCACCATTACAGTCCGTAAGTTATCAACTCACATCAGAAATCGTATTGTATTTATTGATCCTTCTAACTAGTCCATTTTATTCTTAAAGGGCCACTATCACAAAAAAAAGTAGGTAGTTAAAATCTGACAGAACAGACAGGTTTTGGGCCAGTCCATCTCCTCATGGGGGATTTTCAGGGTTTTCTTTGGCTTCAACAGTATTTCCTAAACAGCAGTTTAACTGCCAAAATAGTAAGATACCAGCCGGCCTCCCTACTCACCTGCACACTATTTTGTCAGACTTTGCAACTGCTGTTCAGGAAATGCTGCTGGAAACAAAGAAAACCCTGAGAATCCCCCATGAGTAGATAGACTGGCCCAAAACCTGTCAGTTCTGTCAGAATTTAACTGCCTACTTTTTTCGCAATATTGGTCCATTAAAAGGGAAGGAGATGTTCCAAAGACTTCCATTAATTTTTTTTTTATTTTTTTTTATTTTTTTTTTTATTTTTTTTAGTTTCAATATTCAAAATCAAATTTCCAGCTTTATCCAATATTACCAGCAGGTGGCAACAGCGCATTCACTTTTCTGTCTTGAGGGACAACTGAAATGACAGGTGACAGGGATATAGTGGCAGCCATATTTATTTACTTTTAAGTAATACCAGTTGCCTGGCTATCCTCATGATCCTCTGCCTCTAATACTATTAGCCGTAGCCCCTGAACAAGCATGCAGCAGATCAGGTGTTTCTGACGTTATTGTCAGATCTGACAAGACTAGCTGCATGCTTGTTTTTGTGTGATTCAGACTTTAATGCAGCCAAATAGATCAGCAGGGCTGCCAGGCAACTGGTATTGTTTAAAAGGAAATAAATATGGCAGCCTCCATATCCCTCTCACTTCAGTTGTCCTTTAAATCTGTTTGCTTGAGGGGCATCTAATGTAAAGAATAGAATTGGGACACAAATTATTTTATTTAGTATTTTTATAGCACTAAAATGACATCTTCTTCTGCACTGTACAGAGTACATAATCATGTCACTGACTGTCCTCAGAGGAGCTCACACTCTAATCCTACCATAGTCATAGTCTAATGTCCTACCATATTATTATTATGTATTTATATAGCACTGACATCTTCTGCAGCACATTACAGAGTACATATTCATGTCACTGACTGTCCTCAGAGGAGCTCACAATCTAATCCTACCATAGTCATAGTCTAATGTCCTACCATATTATTATTCTGTATTTATATAGCACTGACATCTTCTGCAGCACATTACAGAGTACATAGTCATGTCACTGACTGTCCTCAGAGGAGCTCACACTCTAATCCTACCATAGTCATAGTCTAATGTCCTACCATATTATTATTATGTATTAATATAGCACTGACATCTTCTGCAGCACATTACAGAGTACATAGTCATGTCACTGACTGTCCTCAGAGGAGCTCACACTCTAATCCTACCATAGTCATAGTCTAATGTCCTACCATATTATTATTATGTATTTATATAGCACTGACATCTTCTGCATCACATTACAGAGTACATAGTCATGTCACTGACTGTCCCCAGAGGAGCTCACACTCTAATCCTACCATAGTCATAGTCTAATGTCCTACCATATTATTATTATGTATTTATATAGCACTGACATCTTCTGCATCACATTACAGAGTACATAGTCATGTCACTGACTGTCCTCAGAGGAGCTCACACTCTAATCCTACCATAGTCATAGTCTAATGTCCTACCATATTATTATTATGTATTTATATAGCACTGACCTCTTCTGCAGCACGTTACAGAGTACATAGTCATGTCACTGACTGTCCTCAGAGGAGCTCACACTCTAATCCTACCATAGTCATAGTCTAATGTCCTACCATATTATTATTATGTATTAATATAGCACTGACATCTTCTGCAGCACGTTACAGAGTACATAGTCATGTCACTGACTGTCCTCAGAGGAGCTCACAATCTAATCCTACCATAGTCATAGTCTAATGTCCTACCATATTATTATTATGTATTTATATAGCACTGACATCTTCTGCAGCACTGTACATAGTACATAGTCATGTCACTGACTGTCCTCAGAGGAGCTCACAATCTAATCCTACCATAGTCATAGTCTAATGTCCTACCATATTATTATTATGTATTTATATAGCACTGACATCTTCTGCAGCACTGTACATAGTACATATTCAACGGAGGGACATCAGAGGGTGTGGGTGTTGTAGAACATCCTAGCTCCACCATGAATGTCTGAAGTGTTTAATGACTTCTTTATGGCTTGTAAATGGCTGTTGAGTCACATAGGACTGCCCTCTCCTCTCTGACCACAATTCAGCCTACAGATGGTCAGTGACATGCAAATATTTCCCAGCTCCAAACTTCATACAATTTGTATGGAAGGTGAAAACATTTGCATCTCATTTCTACCGTTCTAAATACAATTGTGGTGTCTTTGTGAAAGTGACCTGATATTAGAGGATTCCTGGGTGATTAGCGAGCTGTTAATGATTGTATTTTATCCCCCCAGTTCCCTCTGAGATGAGCACTGTGCGGCCAGAAATCACCCCGTTATTGTTGCTCCAGACCACAGAGGCCCCCGTTCGGCCCCCCACAGAGAAGGCCTTCCATGGGGCCATGCTCCCCGAAGCCCCCATCATCCTCAGCCAGCCGCAGACCACCAAGCCCGACGTGTACTACCTGGAGTGGCGATCTGGGCGGGACGGCGGTCTGCCGATAAATGCTTACTTTGTGCGTTATAGGAAGGTGAGTCGTGATACAGAACGTGCATATAACATTCTGACGTATCCCGTCCTTTTTATGCGGAGTCGTCGGACAGTATATGTGCATACAGGGGCTTGAGGAAGCAGGGAGAGGGGGGTTAGTTTACACTTGTGTTTTGTCTACTGTCTCTACTGAAGTCTAAAACTGGTACATTCTCCTGACCGATCGACTGTACGATTGATCAGATCTGGTTCCGTTACAGGGGTTAACCAAACCAAATTTCGGAATAATTCTGTTAGTCTAATCAGGTTCCTTATCGTCTTCCCCTGCGTTGGTGGGCCTGAATGTTCCTTTCTGATTGATCACAATGATCAGATCGGTTGGTCGATTGCTTGGGAAATTGGATCGTTGGTGGGCACTTAAAAAGAATCAAATCAGTAATAGTATTTGTGATACGATCCCATGGGTAGAAATTCTTCTTATAGGTTGCTATAATAGATCGTCTGCAATTTCTGGAGCAATCGGGATTTTGTCCCGCATCCCTTCAATGTGATCGCTCTATAAATTCCGGCAACCCGACCTCAAGCACCGCAAGGGAACCACCCTCATAGGCAATCAGCAGACGCTACTAAGCCTCTGCTGGTGGGAATGTGTAGGCTGGTTGAGAAATTGCCGGGCATACAAAGCAGGTAACAAAGGTATCTATATATCAGGCGACTTGGCGGTCAATGTACAATCCGTTTCAGTAACTATCAAATTGGATGACAATTGGTGCCGCTCAATCGACGATGCAACGAAATTCTGGCAGAGCAGGTCGATCGGGCATGCTGTAAGATGTCAGGCCGATGTGGTCCATCGGTTGTGCGGTTAACAGTATTCGATACTGGGTCAGGACCAAACACCCCCCCCCAATGTCTACATATACATCAGCAACCAGCGGCAGACATGGACAAGTAAAGTATAGTGCACTGGGGGGGTGCCTTTTTAACATTGGGAGGAGGGGCAGCATCGCACGGCCGATTACTGATCGACTACAGCATGAAAACAATCGTGAATCTGCCTGCGGTGTATGAATCAGAGAAGAGATCTGTCTCTTGGTCGATCTCCCTTTACAATGTCTGATGTATGGGCATCTTTAGAGAACTCCATGTCACTCCTACAGAGTCCGCAACAATACTGGTCTTTAGTTCTTAAAAATGTAGATAATCTTTCACCCAATTTTTAAAAAAAAAAAAGATAATTGCTCATTCCTTCAGATATAGGACTGACTCACTGACGTTCCTGTGTATACTCACCCATGGTGCCCACTGCTAGTATCTAGCGGCACACATGCTGCACACTGGGAGGAGCAGGTCACCCACTCTGAAGATGCTTCTCACTTACACCCAGTTTGTAAATGACGTTTCATTTATTGATATGTTTTGGTGGTTCACTCATGAATTTGGTTCTTGCTTCAGTTGGACGATGACGGCAATATGGCAGGAACTTGGAACTCCATTCGTGTCCCGGCCAGCGAGAACAAGTTTCCTCTGACGGAGCTGGAACCTTCCAGTCTGTACGAGGTCCTCATGGTGGCCAGAAATGCGGCAGGAGAGGGGCAGCCCGCCATGCTCACCTTCCGAACCAGTAAAGGTGAGTTGTGGAAGTATCGATCATTGTCATTGTTCACCTTTCATCTCTGAGAAGCCTTTCTTTTGTACAGAGACCCCCCCCCCCCCCCCCCCCCCATCATTTCTCCAAAACGTCGATCTATTATGAAGACAACTTTGCAGGACCCGAGTGTCTACTGTACTATCACCTGTTGGAACCAACCTGAACAGTGCTGACCCAGAAGTCCTCTGCAGACTAACACTCCTCCCTGATTCTCTCTGGTATCTTCATGGCCACCCATCCCTTGCTTCTTTCTCCAACCTCTGCTAAAGTGGTTACTCACCAAGTACTCACGGCTTCTAAGATGCCTCTGCATACCATAGAATGAGCCATATCCCGTCCGCTGGTTAAGAAACCTGCTTGTTTTAGTGTGAACTCCGAGGGTTGCTTATCTTGTCAGCTGGAAGGAGATGTGATGGTGATGTTTTCCTTTGTTCTGCAGAACGGAGCCCTTCTTCCAGGAACACGCAGGCCCCCTCTCCTCCCGTCGGAGCCCCAAATCAAACACCCGTGCACGATGGTCAGAGTGGCAACAGTGGAGGTAAGTGTCATGTTGATGAACGTTCTTGTATCTGGTGGAGACCTCTTCCATTTTTCTTCCACGCACTGGATTGGCACAGTCACCTTCTATGAGACACTCCAGTGCTGGTGAGATTTCCATGCTGTAGTCCTTCCACAAAGCTGTGATGAAGGTATAGTTCTCACAGATGGACTGAGAATCGGTTTGTAGCACGTGATGGGGAACGTGTGGAATGAGATGCCGTATATTGACTTATTATTGGCCCCAGCAGATGGGGAGATCTGGGAAGTGCAGAGAATATTTTACTAGTGGATTTCCTGATAGGTAGCCAGTATCGATTTCCAAATTCCCAGTCTCCAGTTTTGGGTCAAACCGGCTACGCCCCATACACACGCTCAACAGCGGTCAAATTTAAATAAGATCTTCTGTTCTTAACGGGTCACTCCACCCACAGGTTTTAGTCCAAGGTTTGGATGTTGATAAATAGAGGCACCAAATACTTAGACTCTGAAGCCCCGGACACACTCTCAACAGCGGTCTTTTATGCAGCACAATTGTCAAACGACTTTTGTTGTGAAACAAATTGAACAACCAAAAAAAGTTGTTTGCTATTGTTCACACAACTGATAAGACGTCAATCCAACTTGTGTGAACAATAGCAAGAGACTTTTTTTTTGGTTGTTTTTCAACTTGTTTCACAACAAAAGTTGTTTGATAATTGTGTTGCATAAAGACAGACTGATAAGGCTGTTTCTGAACGATCCGCTGAGCACTACTGTTGCTGGAACGCCCCCCCCCCCCCCCAAGTGGGAGGGTCTGACGGACCCATCGTTCTAACCAGTAGTGTGTGTGTACGCACCTTAAAAGACCGCTCTTGAGCATGTGAGGGTAAGGTCTCAGCACGCAAGCTCCCAGGTCACCTTTCTAATGGATTTTAGATCGTCTACCTTGTGGTCATTGTATACACAGGAAGTATAGGTTAACCTAGAGATAAGATGCAGAAGACCTGATCCAGAACAAGAAATCAGAAATAATCGGTGACTCCATCTAGAACGAAGATATTAAATTAGGCCAGCAATTCCTTTTTTTTTTTAATAGAGAAAATAGAATTGTGGTGAATTGTCCATTAACAAACTGGTGTTATGTATGTAAACACTTCCTGTCACTAACTTCCTGTCTTTCTTTCTCTCTGTTCGTTTCTTTGCTTTCTGTGTCCCAGTGGACAGTGTAAGTATTTCAGGTGTAATTGGAGCCACATCTCTGACACATCCATCACCTCCATTGATATTCATGAGATCCTGGCCAGACAATACTGACCATTAGCGATCAGGCAGGATCGGTTTTCAGGCAGATTTCCGTAGTATGATCGGAAAGAAGCCAGTCCCATGTCATAAACACACATCCTCCAGTTATTCTTATTCAAATCTAAACTAAGTTGTTTCATTGGTCATGTGGTTCACCGGCAGTAAGGTGCAGACTGTGGAGTCAATACAAAAATCACCCAACTCCTCAGTTTATGATGCCACCAACTACAGGTACTCAAAATTGCATCAACTCCCACTCCACAGCCCTGGTAAGATGGCATCCTATAGAGCCCTTCTACCTCCCCAGCACCAACTTTATCATTCAAGGAGCAATGCTAAGCCCTGAATACAGAATCAGACTACCCATCTTCTTTTTTACTCACCACCTAACAGCTGCCTGGCCACGGTATTGGTGCAGAGTCTAGGTCATGACCAGGGCTGGTTCTCTCATGAAGCAAGGTGAAACACTTGCATCAGGTGCAGAGATCACAGGGGCGGCATGTTTGTACTGTGTTTACACTAAGGCCCTGTTCACATCACAAACGCGGATGGCCATGCGCGTTTGTGTGCGTTGCGTGGCTGATCACATCACTGAAAAGTGAATGGGACAGCCACGTGTTTTTACAAAAAATGCGTGCAGCATGCGTTCCCAGACCGCACAGGCCAGGAACGCATGCAGTGTGAACATCAGACATTGCACTCTATGCAATGTCTGATGTCGTGCGTGTCGGCCACCTGCACGCGTTTCCAAAACGCGGCTGGAAACGCGTGCAGTGTGAACGGGGCCTAACAGCATGCAGACAGAGTAGGAGAGCGAGGTGATCATTGGGGAAAAGCAGCTTGTTGTGCTGTGTGAGGAGCCTGACAGTGAGTGAGGATGGGGGAGGCAGGAGAGCAGCATTGGGGAAAATCAGCTTGTTGTGCTGTGTGAGGAGTCTGACAGTGAGTGAGGAGGGGGGAGGCAGGAGAGCAGCATTGGGGAAAAGCAGCTTGTTGTGCTGTGTGAGGAGTCTGACAGTGAGTGAGGAGGGGGGAGGCAGGAGAACAGCAGTGTTTCATTTGACTTGCACAGCAGAAGGGAGGAGGTGGCACTGCTGTCCTGACTGAGGAGGAATGGAGTGGCTGAGGGTGAGCAGTGTGTTTGTCACAGACTCACAGCCAGCTAGTGTGCTATTGTGTGGAGCTGCAGCATGTCATGTGAGAACATTAAATGACGCAGAGTAAATTGTCGGGTGCTGTGCGATCATTTCAAACCGGGGCACTGGACATCCTTACAGGTTTGCCTCAGACAGCAAAAAGTCTAAAACCGGCCCTGGTCATGACATCACTGTGGGCGGGGACAGAAAGGTTTCAGCAGGAAGAGGTATGGGAGGGGCTCTGCTGGGCTTCTGTCGGCATCGGCCGAGTTGTAGTCTCACTGGAGGCAGTGCCCTGCGCCAGGCTGCACAGTGCACACGGCTCAGGCAGTGCCACCGCAATATATACACGCTTACAGACCCTCAGCTACATTTCCCCGACCTTTTACAATTCAAGCTTACTAGTGGTTAATGAGATGCGAATAATGCTGTGTTGATGCTAATTTTATGCATATTTATGCAGCTTGGAAATGAACCAATTTGATGCAGCAACTGTTACGTTTCATTGGTCCATTTCTTAGCTTCGCTAAATTTGGCTCAGAATTCTTGGTCTCTCATTGCAGCTGCTAACAGCCATCAATCCCATCTCTGCTTTTCTGTTTTATTTACATTCTGGCAAGTCGTCTTTGTAGTATTTATAGCAGTTGTAGCGTAATCCTGCAGAATATTTATTATGGGTTTTGCTTACTCTGTAGTTCCTGAAGCCCCCGACCGGCCAACCATCTCCACCGCGTCTGAGACGTCTGTCTACGTCAACTGGATCCCGCGAGCCAATGGCGGCTCTCCGATTACCTCCTTCAAAGTGGAATACAAGACGATGGGGAGTCAGTGGATGACCGCTGCCGAAAACATCCACCCGTCAAAGCTGTCCGTGGAGGTCTCCAACCTAGAGCCAGGTACAGGAATAACTGCGGAGGAGTGCAAAGAGATTATACTAAAAATGTGGCAGCTGGAAGCTGATTGGATGCCACAGGCCACACCTTCTGACACCAGATTATGTCACTTGCATACCTTAGTTTTTAACTCTTTCAGGCAGAAAAAGACAGACTGCTTGTTTGAATGCTTGGCACTGTACATACACCTATCTCATCATGTAACATGTCTCCTCGGGTACACCTTAGAGTGATACTCCGCCCCGCCTGTTACTTATAACACAGGCTTCCAGTCGCTGATCTCTGCACACAATTTCATTTCTCAATATTTCAGTCCAATATTTTTACTGCAAAGTGATTTATCTCTCCCTTCCTCTGATTATCCCGTCTCTATTCTCTGAAGGGCCGGTGTACAAGTTTCGGGTCATCGTCATCAATAATTACGGGGAGAGCCAGCGCAGTACGGCGTCACGGCCGTACCAAATCGCTGCCTACGGGGGGCGGCTGCCGAATACGCTGATTGTCGGTCCTCACATCTACCACACGGAGCCGATGTCTGACACGGAGATTCTCCTGAAATGGACAGTGAGTATCCTGCCTCCTCTCCTGCATGTCGGCAACCTGACCAATGAGAGAAGTCTGAGCTGATGCAAATGTTATGCTGAAAGAAGCGTTTGATTAGTCAACCTGCATACATTTGCATCAACTCAGTCATTACCATCTTATTGAACATCACCATTAAAACGTTCTATTCTTTTTTCTAAAATCCATTATTTAATTTATGTTGTGTAGAAACACGTCAGTTTTTGTTAAGATAAACTCCGCCTCCTATTGAATATTGTGCGTCTTTGTTTTATAGTACAGCCCATCCAACAACAACAACACTCCTATCCAAGGCTTCTATATCTACTACCGGCCGACCGACAGCGACAACGACAGCGACTACAAGCGGGACGTGGTGGAAGGCAAGTTGGCCGAGTGTCAATATTTATAGAAAATGTCTTTATCCCGAAGCCAAACTAGTCCAGTTTACTGCACAGAGAGGGACAGGCCTGAAGCTCTGTCCGGGGGGGTCTGACCTCCCTTCCTCTTCCTGCACAGAGAGTGAGCAGACCTAAAGCTCTGTCCAGGGGGATCTCCCCTCACTTCCTCTTTTCCTCTTCCTGCACAGAGAGTGACAGGCCTGAAGCTCAGTGCAGGGGGATCCCACCTCACTTCCTCTTCCTGCACAGAGAGTGACAGGCCTGAAGCTCTGTCCAGGGGGATCTCACCTCACTTCCTCTTCCTGCACAGAGAGTGAGCAGGCCTGAAGCTCTGTCCAGGGGGGTCTCACCTCACTTCCTCTTCCTGCACAGAGAGTGACAGGCCTGAAGCTCTGTCCGGGGGGGTCTCACCTCACTTCCTCTTCCTGCACAGAGAGTGACAGGCCTGAAGCTCAGTCCAGGGGGGTCTCACCTCACTTCCTCTTTTCCTCTTCCTGCACAGAGAGTGAGCAGGCCTGAAGCTCTGTCCAGGGGGATGTCGCCTCACTTCCTCTTTTCCTCTTCCTGCACAGAGAGTGACAGACCTGAAGCTCTGTCCAGGGGGATCTCCCCTCACTTCCTCTTTTCCTCTTCCTGCACAGACAGTGACAGGCCTGAAGCTCTGTCCAGGGGGATCTCATCTCACTTCCTCACTTCTTCTTCCTGCACAGAGAGTGACAGGCCTGAAGCTCTGTCCAGGGGGGTCTCACCTCACTTCCTCTTCCTGCACAGACAGTGACAGGCCTGAAGCTCTGTCCAGGGGGGTCTCACCTCACTTCCTCTTCCTGCACAGAGAGTGACAGGCCTGAAGCTCTGTCCAGGGGGGGTCTCACCTCACTTCCTCACTTCCTCTTCCTGCACAGAGAGTGACAGGCCTGAAGCTCTGTCCAGGGGGGTCTCACCTCGCTTCCTCTTCCTGCACAGAGAGTGACAGGCCTGAAGCTCAGTCCAGGGGGATCTCATCTCACTTTCTCTTTTCCTCTTCCTGCACAGAGAGTGACAGGCCTGAAGCTCAGTCCAGGGGGATCTCGTTTCACTTCCTCTTCCTGCACAGAGAGTGACAGGCCTGAAGCTCTGTCCAGGGGGGTCTCACCTCACTTCCTCTTCCTGCACAGAGTGTGACAGGCCTGAAGCTCAGTCCAGGGGGATCTCGTCTCACTTCCTCTTCCTGCACAGAGAGTGACAGGCCTGAAGCTCTGTCCAGGGGGGTCTCACCTCACTTCCTCTTCCTGCACAGAGTGTGACAGGCCTGAAGCTCTGTCCGGGGATCTCACCTCACTTCCTCTTTTCCTCTTCCTGCACAGAGAGCGACAGGCCTGAAGCTCTGTCCAGGAGGGTCTCACCTCACTTCCTCTTTTCCTCTTCCTGCACAGACAGTGACAGGCCAGAAGCTCTGTCCAGGGGGATCTCACCTCACTTCCTCTTCCTGCACAGAGAGTGACAGGCCTGAAGCTCTGTCCAGGGGGATCTCACCTCACTTCCTCTTCCTGCACAGAGAGTGAGCAGACCTAAAGCTCTGTCCAGGGGGATCTCCCCTCACTTCCTCTTTTCCTCTTCCTGCACAGAGAGTGAGCAGGCCTGAAGCTCTGTCCAGGGGGGTCTCACCTCACTTCCTCTTCCTGCACAGAGAGTGACAGGCCTGAAGCTCTGTCCAGGGGGATCTCCCCTCACTTCCTCTTCCTGCACAGAGAGTGACAGGCCTGAAGCTCTGTCCAGGGGGATCTCACCTCACTTCCTCTTTTCCTCTTCCTGCACAGACAGTGAGCAGGCCTGAAGCTCTGTCCAGGGGGATCTCCCCTCACTTCCTCTTCCTGCACAGAGAGTGAGCAGGCCTGAAGCTCTGTCCAGGGGGATCTCCCCTCACTTCCTCTTCCTGCACAGAGAGTGAGCAGGCCTGAAGCTCTGTCCAGGGGGGTCTCACCTCACTTCCTCTTCCTGCACAGAGAGTGACAGGCCTGAAGCTCAGTCCAGGGGGATCTCACCTCACTTCCTCTTTTCCTCTTCCTGCACAGAGAGTGAGCAGGCCTGAAGCTCTGTCCAGGGGGGTCTCACCTCACTTCCTCTTCCTGCACAGAGAGTGACAGGCCTGAAGCTCTGTCCAGGGGGGTCTCACCTCGCTTCCTCTTCCTGCACAGAGAGTGACAGGCCTGAAGCTCTGTCCGGGGGGGGTCTCACCTCACGTCCTCTTCCTGCACAGACAGTGAGCAGGCCTGAAGCTCAGTCCAGGGGGGTCTCGCCTCACTTCCTCTTCCTGCACAGAGAGTGACAGGCCTGAAGCTCTGTCCAGGGGGATCTCGCCTCACTTCCTCTTTTCCTCTTCCTGCACAGACAGTGACAGACCTGAAGCTCTGTCCAGGGGGATCTCACTTCACTTCCTCATTTCCTTTTCCTGCACAGAGAGTGACAGGCCTGAAGCTCTGTCCAGGGGGATCTCACCTCACTTCCTCTTCCTGCACAGAGTGTGACAGACCTGAAGCTCTGTCCAGGGGGATCTCACCTCACTTCCTCTTCCTGCACAGAGAGTGACAGGTCTGAAGCTCTGTCCAGGGGGGTCTCGCCTCACTTCCTCTTCCTGCACAGAGAGTGACAGGCCAGAAGCTCTGTCCAGGGGGGTCTCACCTCACTTCCTCTTCCTGCACAGAGAGTGACAGGCCTGAAGCTCAGTCCAGGGGGATCTCACCTCGCTTCCTCTTCCTGCACAGAGAGTGACAGGCCTGAAGCTCTGTCCAGGGGGGTCTCACCTCACTTCCTCTTCCTGCACGGAGAGTGACAGGCCTGAAGCTCACTCAGTCCAGGGGGGTCTCACCTCACTTCCTCTTCCTGCACGGAGAGTGACAGGCCTGAAGCTCACTCAGTCCAGGGGGGTCTCTCCTCACTTCCTCTTCCTGCACAGAGAGTGAGCAGGCCTGAAGCTCTGTCCAGGGGGATCTCACCTCACTTCCTCTTTTCCTCTTCCTGCACAGAGAGTGACAGGCCTGAAGCTCTGTCCAGGGGGATCTCGCCTCACTTCCTCTTTTCCTCTTCCTGCACAGAGGGTGACAGGCCTGAAGCTCTGTCCAGGGGGATCTCACCTCACTTCCTCTTCCTGCACAAAGGGTGACAGGCCTGAAGCTCTGTCCAGGGGGATCTCACCTCACTTCCTCTTCCTGCACAGAGAGTGACAGGCCTGAAGCTCTGTCCAGGGGGGTCTCACCTCACTTCCTCTTCCTGCACGGACAGTGACAGGCCTGAAGCTCTGTCCGGGGGGGTCTCACCTCACTTCCTCTTTCTGCACAGAGAGTGACAGGCCTGAAGCTCTGTCCAGGGGGATCTCGCCTCACTTCCTCTTTTCCTCTTCCTGCACAGACAGTGACAGACCTGAAGCTCTGTCCAGGGGGATCTCACCTCACTTCCTCTTCCTGCACAGAGTGTGAGCAGGCCTGAAGCTCTGTCCAGGGGGATCTCCCCTCACTTCCTCTTCCTGCACAGAGAGTGAGCAGGCCTGAAGCTCTGTCCAGGGGGATCTCCCCTCACTTCCTCTTCCTGCACAGAGAGTGACAGGCCTGAAGCTCTGTCCAGGGGGATCTCGTCTCACTTCCTCTTCCTGCACAGAGAGTGACAGGCCTGAAGCTCAGTCCAGGGGGGTCTCACCTCACTTCCTCTTCCTGCACGGAGAGTGACAGGCCTGAAGCTCACTCAGTCCAGGGGGGTCTCTCCTCACTTCCTCTTCCTGCACAGAGAGTGAGCAGGCCTGAAGCTCTGTCCAGGGGGATCTCACCTCACTTCCTCTTTTCCTCTTCCTGCACAGAGAGTGACAGGCCTGAAGCTCTGTCCAGGGGGATCTCGCCTCACTTCCTCTTTTCCTCTTCCTGCACAGAGTGTGACAGGCCTGAAGCTCTGTCCAGGGGGGGTCTCCCTTCACTTCCTCTTTTCCTCTTCCTGCACAGAGGGTGACAGGCCTGAAGCTCTGTCCAGGGGGATCTCACCTCACTTCCTCTTCCTGCACAGAGGGTGACAGGCCTGAAGCTCTGTCCAGGGGGATCTCACCTCACTTCCTCTTCCTGCACAGAGAGTGACAGGCCTGAAGCTCTGTCCAGGGGGGTCTCACCTCACTTCCTCTTCCTGCACAGAGAGTGACAGGCCTGAAGCTCTGTCCGGGGGGGTCTCACCTCACTTCCTCTTTCTGCACAGAGAGTGACAGGCCTGAAGCTCTGTCCAGGGGGATCTCGCCTCACTTCCTCTTTTCCTCTTCCTGCACAGACAGTGACAGACCTGAAGCTCTGTCCAGGGGGATCTCACCTCACTTCCTCTTCCTGCACAGAGAGTGACAGGCCTGAAGCTCTGTCCAGGGGGATCTCATCTCACTTCCTCATTTCCTTTTTCTGCACAGAGAGTGACAGGCTTGAAGCTCTGTCCAGGGGGGTCTCGCCTCACTTCCTCTTCCTGCACAGACAGTGACAGGCCTGAAGCTCAGTCCAGGGGGATCTCATCTCACTTCCTCTTCCTGCACAGAGAGTGACAGGCCTGAAGCTCAGTCCAGGGGGATCTCATCTCACTTCCTCTTCCTGCACAGAGTGTGAGCAGGCCTGAAGCTCTGTCCAGGGGGATCTCCCCTCACTTCCTCTTCCTGCACAGAGAGTGAGCAGGCCTGAAGCTCTGTCCAGGAGGATCTCCCCTCACTTCCTCTTCCTGCACAGAGAGTGACAGGCCTGAAGCTCTGTCCAGGGGGATCTCGTCTCACTTCCTCTTCCTGCACAGAGAGTGACAGGCCTGAAGCTCAGTCCAGGGGGGTCTCACCTCACTTCCTCTTCCTGCACGGAGAGTGACAGGCCTGAAGCTCACTCAGTCCAGGGGGGTCTCTCCTCACTTCCTCTTCCTGCACAGAGAGTGAGCAGGACTGAAGCTCTGTCCAGGGGGATCTCATCTCACTTCCTCTTTTCCTCTTCCTGCACAGACAGTGACAGGCCTGGAGCTCTGTCCATTTTAATTTTTGTCCTGAATTGGTGAGCTGTAGTTTTTGTGAGCATGTTTCAGTAACAGAGAACGGTCTGTGTCTCCCACCAGGGTCCGGCCAGCAGCATATGATCCGGGATTTGCAGTCGGAGACCTCGTATGACATTAAGATGCAGTGCTACAACGAGCGGGGCGCCAGCGACTACAGCAACGTCATGCTGTGTGAGACTAAAGGTGAGAGATTCAGCCTGTACCGCCCCCTCCCTCCAGAAATAACGCCAGAGATTCGGCCCCATTCGCTGGCTCCTGATCACATGACTGATGCGAGTCACATGATCAGGGGCCAGAGGATGGCAGCAGGGAATGTGCGGCATGGAAGAGGAATGCAACGCTGGAGCAGGTACGTATTACTACACTCCCTGTGCTGCTCTGCAATGGGATTGGGGCACAATGTGTGCGTGGTGGGGGATTGGGGAGGAGTTTGAATCCCAAGGGGTCCCCTATATGTGGCATCTGCATTTGGTTTACCAGACATCTCTCTTCATAGAAGACATAACCATTGGCTGAGAAAAGCCTTCGAGGTCAGCACTTGTGCCTGCCCTGTGGCAGGAGATCCTGGGAATGTTCTGGAATATGCAGCTTCTTCAGTCACTGGTGGGGATGTCTATGGGCAGTTTTAAGTTCTCTGTTAATAAGAACTGAAAGCTGTAAGAATTCACCTTTTTGCTCCGGCACCAGCAACTCATTAGTAAGAGCTGCAAACTCGACTCATCACAGCAAACAGCATAGGAGATTGACCTTATTTAGTTGACTTCCAAGTTCCAAAGTGTTTATTCAGTAAACAGATATACAGATACAGTTCATTACACCTTAGCAAAGCAGATTCTTCTGTTTTAAGTCTGTTGCGTCACAAGCTTTTGGTCCCATTCCTGGTGAATGGTGACCAGTTGTTATCTTCTGTCTATACTACGTTACATCTAGCTACCACATCTAACTAGGCCCTGAGGCCTATCTAATGCTGGGAATACACGTTAAGTTTTTACTTTAGATAGATGGGTTCGATAGATAAATTCCAACCTGTTGGATCTGGTCGATTCTACTTTCGTTTCGATTCTCCTCATTCAAGTGAATGTAATTGATAAGAAAAGATAAGGAATCGAGAGGGGAATCGAGCAGTGAATCGAGAGTAGAACCGATCGAAAGCGAAAACGACGGCAAAAACGAACGCAAAAACGCATCGTGTATTCCCAGCATAATATATACAGCATATATTATATCAGATTACATAAATGAAAGTAATTAGGGTTCCAGTCAGCAGATAGAGAGCATGAAAGTAAGACTGCCGTCCGTTGGCAAATCATGAACCTTAATACTGACTAGGAAAGAGTTAACTGTCGTCATCTGAACCATCTATAATTGGTTCAGATCCCTTGTGATGTCATGATGCACACCTACTCAATTAATATTCTATGAGCCCCCTTGTCCCAGTTGCAGGAATGTTATGTTTTGTAAATATGGCCTTTGTTGATTGATTTGTCTGGGGCAGTGTAGGCCTGTGGCCTTCCTTCAGGAACATGTTCAGGACATATTCCTGGTAACTGCCTGCAGCCTCGATTCTGCGAGAACCGCTTCTTAAAGGTATACTCTGCGAACAAGCCTTTTACCTAAAACTCAGTCCAAATAACTGAGGCCTACTTAAATTATAACAAAAGCGAGATGAGATTTTAGTCCAGAGCAGAGATATTTGGCTCTCTGAGGGCAGCAGCATTGTTGGCCAGTCCATGTGGACACTAGATAGTTCTTTAGTCTTTGACATGATTGTCTTTAGGAAACTTCTTGTAGCGCATCCTGTTTGTTTCGGGGCTGCAAGGCTAATGGGTTTCATTTACTAATGGGTGCAGATATCTCTTCTGTGGCAGAGCCTACAGGGCTTCCAGACCCCCCACTGACTGCTGAATTCTGTATATACTGAATCCTCACGTGTAACGTTCTTTCCCCTTCCAGCCAGGAGGAGCCCCGGAGCGTCAGAATTCCCGTCTCCAGAGCTCAGCACGACGTCCGCGTCAGAACGGAACGTGGGCGGAGGATCCGGCTCGTCCAGCACCCTGGCCCGCAGCGGAGACATGCTTTACGTCATTGTCGGCTGTGTGTTGGGAGGGATGGTGCTGATACTGATGACTTTCATCGCTATCTGTCTTCTGAAGCATCGGCAGCAACGTCTCCTGCACAGTAAGTGCCTCTCCGCTGCCATCCTGCAGAGCGAATTGTCAATACACCATATATATATGTGTATACAAATGCCGGGTTTATATAGCGCTGCATCGTCTGTAGTGCTGTACAACACAGGATACATACTATAGACCATTACAGAGAACAGACAAATGATCAGGTCAGCAATGCGTTGTACATAGAGGTGGAAATTATGTAACCACCTGACATGGTACTTCTAGCCTAAGAGGATAGACAGCTGCCCAGTGTCGGGGGATAGAAGATGTAGGGGGTGTGGTGCTCTGAGGGATGTGTAGTGGTTGGCGAGGTTTATACTGAAGAGGAAGGTTTTTTTTATTTGTGCCTAAAGATGGGAGGTCTTGCTGAGTAACAGATTGTGGAGCGGAGTCCCAGAGAAGGGTAGAAATTAAGACCGGCACACACGTTAGATTAAAGTCGGCTGAGGTGGCCAATGGTGACCATCCCTGCCGATAATCCGATGTGTACAGCAGCCTGTGACAGCCTCCCAAGCAGCAATCCGCTGGGAGGTTAGCTTTATTCTCCACCTTCGACCCGCCCACCGCGTGACGTCACATCTGTGCTGCTCCATTGGCCCTCCACCCCCTCCCCCGCATCGCGGGGTTTACTACAAGTCTGTACAGTCTTTTACCTGATAACGAGAAAAGGTGACTAGAGAGGGAGGTTGGCAGTATCGTTAGCAGAGAGGAGATTTCGAGGAACTAGATGGGTAAGTGCTTTGTAGGCGAGAGTTTGGATCTTGAATTGTCCTTTGTGTGACTGGCAGCCAATGGAGGGACGTCCGTGGACAGGAAGAGGGGAAAGCCATGCTGAAAAGTGCTCCAGAAAAAGGGTGTCCGGGCCTGTTGATAACAGTGATATGGAAGTGGAAGGGGGGAGTGAGGGGGCTTCAGAAGATGAAAAGGAGAAAGCAGGAGCTGGACAGATGGAGGGGCTGAATGAGCAGTGACAGGAAGCCCATACTGCCGCCATGTTTATGTCCAGGGCTGGGGGCGTGGCTAAACACCTGCAGCCCTGTCACATGGCCGATTCACAGTGTCCAGGCAGTTAATCGTGTTTCTGCATTTTATAAGTTTCCTCAGTGTCATTGCCGGAAGCTTTATAACTGATGCTCCGCCCATCCCCCCACCTTTCTGAACCCGCCCTTTGTCTCTTCAGAGTTTGAGCCCCCCGGCTACCTCTATCACGGATCCGATCTGAATGGCCAGATGATAGAATACACCACACTGCCCGGAACCAACCGGATGAACGGAACCGTGCACGGAGGATTCATGGGAAACGGGAACATAGCGAACGGCTGCGCTCACTTACATCACGGTCTGCATAATGGCATGAACGGCGTCCTGACTGGCGAGCTGTACCCTACCTGCGCCAATCCTCACAAGGGATCCTGCCCGGACTACGAGCTATTGCCGCACAGCATCTCCAACGTGAGTAACCGGCAGGGGCTGCTCTGCTGTACTCCCCTCGTAATATATCTCTCTCTGTCCCGGCTGACCGTTTGTGGCCTGTATTATACTCCTGTAGTATTATGCCTCCTCTCGTAGTGTCTCTGTCCCGGCAGATATCTGACTGTGTGTGGCCTATATTATACTCGTGTAGTAGTAGTATTAATATTATAGTAGTATTATTCCTCCTATCGTTGTCACTGTCCCGGCAGATATCTGTCCATGTGTGGCCTGTGTATATTTTACTCGTGTAGTATTATGACTGTTATATGTTCATCAACACTTTTCTCTTCCCAGGGAGGCATGCTGTACTCGGCCATTCCCCAGACAGACCCCGCAGAGTGCGCCAACTGCAGGAACTGCTGCAACAATAACAGGTAATACATACGTCGAGCGCAATATTTTTAACCAGTCCACCCCTGAGGGGGTTTTCCCCTTATGGACCAGAGCAATGTTCACATTTCAGCGCTCCTCCCATTCATTTGCCAATAACTTTATCAGTACTTATCACAACTTAATGATCAATATCTTTGTTTTTTTTGGTCACCAATTAGGCTTTCTTTGGGTGGTACGTTTTGCTAAGAACGATTTTATTCTAAATGCATTTGAATGGGAATAATACAAAATCTAGAAAAAATTCTTTTTTTTCTCAGTTTTTGGCCATTATAGTTATAAAATTAAACATGCTACTGTGGATAAAACCCACATTTTATTTGCGATTTGTTCCGGTTATTACAAGATTTAAAATATGTCCTTAGTACAATGTATGGCGACAATATTTTATTTGGAAATAGTTATTTTTGCAAAAATAACAGTAATATACCTCCATGACCTGCATATTTAAAAAAAGAAAACAGTTGAGTCCCTAAGGGAGCTATTTATGCATTTTTGAAAAAAAGTTAGCTATAGGTCTCCCCAGAATAGATAGCTAGGTATAGGTGTCCCCAGTATAGGTAGCAAGCTATAGGTGTCCCCAGTATAGGTAGCAAGCTATAGGTGTCCCCAGTATAGGTAGCAAGCTATAGGTGTCCCCAGTATAGGTAGCAAGCTATAGGTGTCCCCAGAATAGATAGCTAGGTATAGGTGTCCCCAGTATAGGTAGCAAGCTATAGGTGTCCCCAGTATAGGTAGTTAGCTATAGGTGTCCCCAGTATAGGTAGTTAGCTATAGGTGTCCCCAGTATAGGTAGCAAGCTATAGGTGTCCCCAGTATAGGTAGCAAGCTATAGGTGTCCCCAGTATAGGTAGCAAGCTATAGGTGTCCCCAGAATAGATAGCTAGGTATAGGTGTCCCCAGTATAGGTAGCAAGCTATAGGTGTCCCCAGTATAGGTAGTTAGCTATAGGTGTCCCCAGTATAGGTAGCAAGTTATAGGTGTCCCCAGTATAGGTAGCAAGCTATAGGTGTCCCCAGTATAGGTAGCAAGCTATAGGTCTCCCCAGAATAGATAGCTAGGTATAGGTGTCCCCAGTATAGGTAGCAAGCTATAGGTCTCCCCAGAATAGATAGCTAGGTATAGGTGTCCCCAGTATAGGTAGCAAGCTATAGGTGTCCCCAGTATAGGTAGCAAGCTATAGGTGTCCCCAGTATAGGTAGTTAGCTATAGGTGTCCCCAGTATAGGTAGCAAGCTATAGGTGTCCCCAGTATAGGTAGCAAGCTATAGGTGTCCCCAGTATAGGTAGCAAGCTATAGGTGTCCCCAGTATAGGTAGCAAGCTATAGGTGTCCCCAGTATAGGTAGCAAGCTATAGGTGTCCCCAGTATAGGTAGCAAGCTATAGGTGTCCCCAGTATAGGTAGTTAGCTATAGGTGTCCCCAGTATAGGTAGCAAGCTATAGGTGTCCCCAGTATAGGTAGCAAGCTATAGGTGTCCCCAGTATAGGTAGCAAGCTATAGGTGTCCCCAGTATAGGTAGCAAGCTATAGGTGTCCCCAGTATAGGTAGCAAGCTATAGGTGTCCCCAGTATAGGTAGTTAGCTATAGGTGTCCCCAGTATAGGTAGCAAGCTATAGGTGTCCCCAGTATAGGTAGCAAGCTATAGGTGTCCCCAGTATAGGTAGCAAGCTATAGGTGTCCCCAGTATAGGTAGTTAGCTATAGGTGTCCCCAGTATAGGTAGCAAGCTATAGGTGTCCCCAGTATAGGTAGTTAGCTATAGGTGTCCCCAGTATAGGTAGCAAGCTATAGGTGTCCCCAGTATAGGTAGTTAGCTATAGGTGTCCCCAGTATAGGTAGCAAGCTATAGGTGTCCCCAGTATAGGTAGCAAGCTATAGGTGTCCCCAGTATAGGTAGCAAGCTATAGGTGTCCCCAGTATAGGTAGCAAGCTATAGGTGTCCCCAGTATAGGTAGCAAGCTATAGGTGTCCCCAGTATAGGTAGCAAGCTATAGGTGTCCCCAGTATAGGTAGTTAGCTATAGGTGTCCCCAGTATAGGTAGTTAGCTATAGGTGTCCCCAGTATAGGTAGCAAGCTATCGGAGCCACTAGTATGGGCAATAACAGATAGGAGTAAACAACACAGAGGCGCTCAGTGTTGATGATACTGGCAGATGCTGTTTACTCCTATCTGTTATTGCCTGATGAAGCGGGTTTGTATCCCGTGAAACGCGTTGCACTTTATTTGGAGTATCCAATAAAATTGTTTTGACTGAAAATCCACAGTCATGTGTTCTGCTTGGAGGGGGTGAGTCCACCACTGCCTCCTCTATTACCAAGATGGGTTTTTAAGTTCTTTTAGTGTTTTTTATCCTATTGGCGCCTCTGTTATCCTATCAACTTTTCTTGAAATCATAAGTCTTAAATGCTTGTTATGCACAGACAGATAGAGATAAATACAGTGAAATCGATAGACTGACTGACTGCCGCTGTGGACAGATTAACTGGTACTTTTAAGGTGCATACACGCATCCAATTTTGATTGGCCAATTTTACCTCTTCCATGTAGTATGAGAGTTTGCCTACACAATCTGTTCATAGTATTGAGAATCTGTTGGCCCGCTTTAGTGATGCCCTGTGCTCCACTGATGCCCTGTGCTCCACTGATGCCCTGTGCTCCACTGATGCCCTGTGCTCCACTGATGCCCTGTGCTCCACTGATGCCCTGTGCTCCACTGATGCCCTGTGCTCCACTGATGCCCTGTGCTCCACTGATGCCCTGTGCTCCACTGATGCCCTGTGCTCCACTGATGCCCTGTGCTCCACTGATGCCCTGTGCTCCACTGATGCCCTGTGCTCCACTGATGCCCTGTGCTCCACTGATGCCCTGTGCTCCACTGATGCCCTGTGCTCCACTGATGCCCTGTGCTCCACTGATGCCCTGTGCTTCACTTATGCCCTGTGCTCCACTGATGCCCTGTGCTCCACTGATGCCCTGTGCTCCACAGCCTCCACTGATGCCCTGTGCTCCACTGATGCCCTGTGCTCCACGGGGAGTAACAGGAACAGATGATGATGTGACTTGCCAAGCAGCTCCTGAGACCAGCACAGCACACCTACTGTGAAACATGGAGGAGGCTTGGACATATTGTGGGTCTACTATTGTCAGTTGTTATTTCAAACACCATTGTATGTTCTTTTTTGGAAGGGAACCAACAAATGTATCCATGTCTGTGTGGAATAATTAAGCGTTCAGTACATCAGAAGAGGTGTATATATATTTACTGTGTAATGTTCTCTCCTGACAGATGTTTCAGCAAAGCCAATGGCTCCTATAACAGCAATGGTGTTCCCATGATGCCTCTGCATCAAGAGAAGCAGGACGCAGAACTGGTGACCCAGGAAGCGGTACAAATGATCCTCTCCTCACTGGAGAGCGAATCCGAGACACAAGCAGACAATGAAGAGGAAGGAAAGGAGTCGCCAGCCTGCATCTCTCGGGAGGATGGGATGGAGGAAATCCAAGGTGAGTACTGGTCAGAGGGCGGAGCCTCCACCTCAGCAGTGTGCAGGTCAGAGGGAGGAGCCACCACCTCAGCAGTGTGCTGGTCAGAGAGCGGAGCCTCCACCTCAGCGGTGTGTACAGGTCAGAGGGCGGAGCCTCCACCTCAGCGGTGTGTACAGGTCAGAGGGCGGAGCCTCCACCTCAGCGGTGTGTACAGGTCAGAGGGAGGAGCCTCCACCTCAGCAGTGTGCAGGTCAGAGGGAGGAGCCACCACCTCAGCAGTGTGCTGGTCAGAGAGCGGAGCCTCCACCTCAGTGGTGTGCGGGTCAGAGGGCGGAGCCTCCACCTCAGCGGTGTGTACAGGTCAGAGGGCGGAGCCTCCACCTCAGCGGTGTGTACAGGTCAGAGGGAGGAGCCTCCACCTCAGCAGTGTGCTGGTCAGAGAGCGGAGCCTCCACCTCAGTGGTGTGCGGGTCAGAGGGCGGAGCCTCCACCTCAGTGGTGTGCGGGTCAGAGGGCGGAGCCTCCACCTCAGCGGTGTGTACAGGTCAGAGGGCGGAGCCTCCACCTCAGCGGTGTGTACAGGTCAGAGGGCGGAGCCTCCACCTCAGCAGTGTGTACAGGTCAGAGGGAGGAGCCTCAACCTCAGCAGTGTGCTGGTCAGAGAGCGGAGCCTCCACCTCAGCAATGTGCTGGTCAAAGGGTGGAGCCTCCACCTCAGCGGTGTGTACAGGTCAGAGGGAGGAGCCTCCACCTGAGCGGTGTGTACAGGTCAGAGGGCGGAGCCTCCACCTCAGCGGTTTGCGGGTCAGAGGGAGGAGCCTCCACCTCAGTGGTGTGTGGGTCAGAGGGAGGAGCCTCCACCTCAGCGGTGTGCAGGTCAGAGGGTGGAGCCTCCACCTCAGCAGTGTGTACAGGTCAGAGGGAGGAGCCTCCACCTGAGCGGTGTGTGCAGTTCAGAGGGTGGAGCCTCCACCTGAGCGGTGTGCAGTTCAGAGGGTGGAGCCTCCACCTCAGCGGTGTGTACAGGTCAGAGGGAGGAGCCTCCACCTGAGCGGTGTGTACAGGTCAGAGGGAGGAGCCTCCACCTGAGCGGTGTGTACAGGTCAGAGGGCGAAGCCTCCACCTCAGCGGTTTGCGGGTCAGAGGGAGGAGCCTCCACCTCAGTGGTGTGTGGGTCAGAGGGCGGAGCCTCCACCTCAGCGGTGTGCTGGTCAGCGGGCGGAGCCTCCACGTGAGCGGTGTGTGCAGGTCAGAAGGCGGAGCCTCCACCTCAGCGGTGTGCTGGTCAGAGGGCGGAGCCTCCACGTGAGCGGTGTGTGCAGGTCAGAAGGCGGAGCCTCCACGTGAGCGGTGTGTGCAGGTCAGAGGGAGGAGCCTCCACCTCAGCGGTGTGCAGGTCAGAGGGAGGAGCCTCCACCTCAGCAGTGTGCAGGTCAGAGGGAGGAGCCACCACCTCAGCAGTGTGCTGGTCAGAGAGCGGAGCCTCCACCTCAGCGGTGTGTACAGGTCAGAGGGCGGAGCCTCCACCTCAGCGGTGTGTACAGGTCAGAGGGAGGAGCCTCCACCTCAGCGGTGTGCAGGTCAGAGGGAGGAGCCTCCACCTCAGCGGTGTGCAGGTCAGAGGGAGGAGCCACCACCTCAGCAGTGTGCTGGTCAGAGAGCGGAGCCTCCACCTCAGCGGTGTGTACAGGTCAGAGGGCGGAGCCTCCACCTCAGCGGTGTGTACAGGTCAGAGGGAGGAGCCTCCACCTCAGCGGTGTGCAGGTCAGAGGGAGGAGCCTCCACCTCAGCGGTGTGCAGGTCAGAGGGAGGAGCCTCCACCTCAGCGGTGTGTACAGGTCAGAGGGCAGAGCCTCCACCTCAGCGGTGTGTACAGGTCAGAGGGCAGAGCCTCCACCTCAGCGGTGTGTACAGGTCAGAGGGAGGAGCCTCCACCTCAGCGGTGTGCAGGTCAGAGGGAGGAGCCTCCACCTCAGCTGCAGGCAATAGAGGCACGTGTTTACTTACATGCGGCAATGTAATTGTAGACCTCCACTTCTTGTGTTGCCGTTATCAAATTGTATTTTTGTAAATCAAATTGTAATTCACAGTGTACCTGAAATGGGTTCAAATGAAAAGAAACATACATACCTGGGGCTTCCCCGACCCCCCCCCCCCCCCAGCCCCCTCCAGCCTGATCCCTCTCTCTATAAGTATTACCAATATTTTACTATCGGAATTCAGTAGTGGAATATCGCTAATTTTAGCGATATTCTACTAGTAGCAATCCCTGCGCCCTATTTTCATTGTGCTATTTTTTAATGTATGCATTTAAAATTGCTACGCGTCTGTCGGCCAACTGCCTCTTCAGGCACATGTGTGAGGGTGTCGGAGCTCGGCGCACGAGCCTGAACACGGGGCAGTTGTGCCGACAAAAACATCGCTATTCCGAGAACCTTATTTTATTTTTTTTTATTTAATAACATAAATATCAGTCACATAAATCTGAATGATTCTTCTGAGGCAAGTCCACCACTACCGCTTTTTAAAGCGTTTTTAATTATTTTATATCCTTTGGCACCTCGGTATTCTTGTTTCCAACGTCCCCAGCCCTCCCACAGAGAGCGACTATTTTACCCCAGCGGTTTGGGCTTGATCTCCCCGTCTGCACATCTGTTGGTTCTCTATTCCGGTGGCCACTTTTGTGAGACTCTCTCTATATATTACCTCACAGATCCTAAAAATATACCACTGTATTTGGCTTTGTCTCCCTTCCCATCCCCCGGCCATTCCCCATCATATCTTCTTTATAAATAGTTCTCCTAGTTTTAGTGTTCCAATGTATAAGGTAAATATTACATTTCAGAGGGGTACATCTTCACACACGTTTTATTAGTGATTTCTCCCACTAAAGTCTGTGGGGATTTTGTACGTGAAGAGGCAAAGGGGAGTGCCGTGGTACTGACTGGTCTGCACTTTGCAGGTGATGGGAGGGGCAGAAGGGAATGCTGCGGTACTTATTGACTTGTCTGCACTTTGCAGCTGGTGGGAGGGGCAGAAGGGAATGCATCGGTGCTTACTGACTTGTCTGCCCTTTGCAGGTGATGGGAGGGGCAGAAGGGAATGCCGCGGTACTTACTGACTTGTCTGCACTTTGCAGGTGATGGGAGGGGCAGAAGGGAATGCCGCGGTACTTACTGACTTGTCTGCACTTTGCAGGTGATGGGAGGGGCAGAAAGGAATGCCGTGGTACTTACTGACTTGTCTGCACTTTGCAGGTGATGGGAGGGGCAGAAGGGAATGCTGCAGTGCTTACTGACTTGTCTGCCCTTTGCAGGTGATGTGAGGGGCAGAAGGGAATGCCGTGGTACTTACTAACTTGTCTGCACTTTGCAGTTGGTGGGAGGGGCAGAAGGGAATGCCGTGGTGCTTACTGACTTGTTTGCACTTTGCAGGTGATGGGAGGGGCAGAAGGGAATGCCGCGGTACTTACTTATTTGTCTGCACTTTGCAGGTGATGGGAGGGGCAGAAAGGAACGCCGTGGTACTTATTTGTCTGCACTTTGCAGGTGATGGGAGGGGCAGAAGAAAATGCTGTGGTGCTTAATGACTTGTCTGCACTTCGTAGGTGATGGGGGGAGGGGCAGAAGGGAATGCCATGGTAATTACTTGTCTGCACTTTGCAGGTGATGGGAGGGGCAGAAGCGAATGCCGTGGAACTTACTTATTTGTCTGCACTTTGCAGGTGATGGGAGGGGCAGAAGGGAATGCAGTGGTGCTTACTGACTTGTCTGCACTTTGCAGGTGATGGGAGGGGCAGAAGGGAATGCCGTGGTACTTACTGACTTGTCTGCACTTTGCAGGTGATGGGAGGGGCAGAAGGAAATGGCGTGGAACTTACTTATTTGTCTGCACTTTGCAGGTGATGGGAGGGGCAGAAGGGAATGCAGCAGTACTTACTGACTTGTCTTCACTTTGCAGTTGATGGGAGGGGCAGAAGCGAATGCCGTGGTACTTACTAACTTGTCTGCACTTTGCAGCTAGTGGGAGGGGCAGAAGGGAATGCAGCAGTACTTACTGACTTGTCTGCACTTTGCAGGTGATGGGAGGGGCAGAAGGGAATGCAGCAGTACTTACAGACTTTCGGCAAGGCTTGGTGTACAGAGGCGCCAGAGTAGAATAAAAATGTTTAAAAACCGTCTAAAAGAGGGTGATGTTCAGGTGGACTTACCTCCCTCAAAAATATAGAACTCAATTGAGTCACAATATATCAATACAAAAAAACGTTTTATTTAACTCCTTAGTGCAACGCGTTTCGCAGGTGTGGTCCTGCTTCATCAGGCAAACAGGAGTATAACTCAATGGGTCTAGATGCAGAAGTGAGCGCCTCTGTCCACAGAGGCCCCTCACTTCTGCATCTAGACCCATTGAGTTATACTCCTGTTTGCCTGATGAAGCAGGACCACACCTGCGAAACGCGTTGCACTAAGTGGAGTTAAATAAAACGTTTTTTTGTATTGATATATTGTGACTCAATTGAGTTCTATATTTTTGAGGGAGGTAAGTCCACCTGAACATCCCCCTCTTTTAGACGGGTTTTTAAACATTTTTATTCTACTCTGGCGCCTCTGTACACCGAGCCTTGCTGAAATCTTGATTCCACCCTCGGTGGAGGGGTGCTACCCCGTTTCCTATCTACAGAGAGTGACATCTTAATAACCTGAGTGGGGTCAGGTTCTAATACTCCCCACCTGCATTTGAAGTGGTTGCCTATGGGTAACCCATGTTTGTGAGTATATCTTAATATTTTGCTTTAAACCACAACCAACTTAACAATACTACACCATATTGGGCTCTCGATTTCTCTTTGTTCTTCCAAGTACTTACAGACTTGTCTGCACTTTGCAGGTGATGGGGGAGGGGCAGAAGGGAATGCAACAGTACTAACGGACTTGTCTGCACTTTGCAGGTGACGGTGACGTCAGCATGAAGGATGAGGATTTTCCACCATCTCCCGATAACTCTTCCCAGGACTCTCAGAACTGTGATGACAGCAAATCTTGGACGTTAGACAACTCCAGTACTGACCTCCCCCTGCACCTAGTGACGCAAGAGGCCTGATAAGCACGCGTGTCCATGTCTGTACCGCCATGTCATGTGACTGGGAGAAGACACGCCTCTTTTCTGTACTGCCAATTAACGTGTAGTTCTTCACGCTCAGGACGGGGGACTTGCAGGACTTCAGCAGTGAAGAATTAGAAGTTCCAGTTGGATGTGACAGTGAGCGGTTGGGCATGCTGGGACTTGTAGTTTTAACTACTGGAAAGATGTGTTTGTCCACTGCCTGGCATGGAAAGTATAAGTAAATGCCATTCACGGGGTATTTTTTAAATAAGGATTTTATGACCTGTGGATGTGGACATTGCTCACCGAATCAGAACATCGAGGGCTCGTGAGTATGGAGTGATCTCATTGGTTCCTCGCGGTCCAATGGGCTGTTTGCTTATACATACTTCAGGACTTTCACCTGTGCCTTTTATAGATCACACTATTTTAAGTTAAGTTTTTCAAAATATATTAAGGATTTCTATTCTTCATCTATGAACAGAGTATGCAATTATCCAACTAGAAACTTTATCTTCTGTTTGTGAGGGAAAACCAGATTGACCTACAGGGTTTTTTCAGTTGACCCCCAAATGACAGGGCCTCTTTTTAACAACTTTTTCCCTCCTACAGAAGGTGCAATTGAAGACCAAGGGGTCCAAATGATTTGTCCAACGTTCAGTAAACGTTATACGCACACACTAGACGTTTCAAACGGAGGTGAAGATAAAGTAGAAACATTGAATTAAATGTTAAGCGCTGTACACACGACTTAAACCTTGATGCCCAAATCAAGAATTGTTTGCTTTTAGGTAACAATCTAGTATAAGTGTCACCCAATATTGATAGCATCATTAGAAATCTGTCATCCTAGGTCGCAAGCAAGGTAGAGAGGAACAGGATGCTTGTGGGATAGCCTGGCATTGTGTCGCTCCAGTGACTGGCGATGGTTTCAGGTGATCGGTGTGTGTACACAGCTTCACTTCCTGTCTAGAAATGTCATTACATGAATCTTACTAAAGTGACCCAACCATAAAACACAAACACAAAACTTTCTCAAGTGTCTGCTGGAATTCTCAGGTCGATATCTGTGTATGTGGGGTCCTCTACGCGAGAACTACATGGCTTTCTTGTCTAACCCAGTCTCCAGTGCCAGAGAATCTTGGCCAATGAGATCATGAAATCGGGACAGGACTTGGCAGAACTTTCTTCTGAAATCAGATTTTTCTTGAGCAGTGTTCAATGTAGGAGTCTGAAGATGCCCTCATACACAGACATTGATTTGGAAAGCACCAGTGTTGGCTCGGATATATTTTATGTTATATATTCACTTTAGTAAGAAGTTCAGTTTTACACACGAGTGCTGCGTAGCTGTGGTGAGGAGATCTCGTTCTCTTCAGTAGAGCTGAACGTTTTTACCAGTTCAGATTAAGAGTTACAGATCCAATGAACCGGTATTGCAGGAGGTCTCTGGTCTTTAGAAAGAAAGTAAATGGTGCCTCAAACTGCAAAATTGTCACTTTTGAAGTCCTGAAGAAGTTTTCTAAATTCTGCCGTACCAGACAATAGTGCGATTCCACTATCGGCCCCCTGCCGGCGATCCACGGCTGGCAGTATGGCAGTAATGTGGAAGAGAGGTGATGTTTCTATGGTAACGCTTGCCACAAGGTCATGTCTTGGGATAAAGGTCATTGAGAGATGGCAGAGAGAAGCACTTTAGTCCTTACTCTGTCTGTATTATATACATGATTAAATTATACATATAAATATATATATTTAATATTATGCACTAACTGACTGCCCTAATCCCGCTTCTGTACAGGCTCACGTATTTTGTGCGCTCGCACTTATTAGGACATTAATGTTGGTCACACAGATACATATTTTTATGTAGAATTCTGTATTCATTTCCCAAACACAGCCAGTGCCCAGGGTAACGGTTACACATCGTCACTGCCATATTGTTAGTGCGCTTTGCCCGTTTTGCGTCATTTTGCCTTGTCAACAGCGGTACATCACAATAACCATGTCACACGATGTATAGCGCTTGATGAGTCAATAAGCATGTTTTATAATATTTTTCTAATCAATTCAAGCAAAGTAGTAGTGGTGGCCATTTTGTTTGTGGAAGCCATATTGAGAAAGGTGACGTCAATCCCGTCCTGGCAATTGAGGTCCCACATGAGTACCGAGTTGTTTCAATTCACCGGTGTCCTCCCTGACCTGTAATGGACACATCCAATTTGTGGAAGTGTCAAGATGCCCACTGATGATAGAATCTTGATTGTACAACCTTACCCCTTCTATGTAATATGAGAAACTACCTAAAGTATCCATTCAAAGTGCATTCACTCCATTTACCCTTCTACTATATAGATTTAGTAAAACATTGTACAATCAAAGTTGTAACATTAGTGGGCACCTTGAGGTTGCAATGTGGTTCTTTCTCAGTAGAAAATATTCCATAAAGGAACCAGTACAAGTGGTAACAAGAAGGTTTTAATCAGAAGTTATGGCTTCAGTTCACCAAGAGACGTTCAGTAAAAATGTCATGTTCGATAATTTACCTCATGGGGTGTTTAAGATTTAATTAAGATAACCGATACTCACCCAAGGCAAGGCTCTGGGCCCTATGGAGCCTTCCTGTTCCTCCTATGGGGCCCTGCATTCCAGTGCTGGCTCCCCTGTTAGTGTCCGATGAATTGACATTTAAGGTATTTATCCGACTAGTCGGTAATTTCAGTTTTTCATGTGGTAACAGGCGTAGTACATTGACATCAGTAGCGTAGCTAAGGAGCTATGGGCCCCGGTGCAAGTTTTACAATGGGGCCCCCCCAAGCAATCTGTACATAACAATTGATACGGCCCACCAAAATCTGCCAATGGCAACTACAGTGTCAGAGGTGCAAGAAGGGGATGGGGAACAGCTTGTTAATGATTACTACTATCCAAATTATCTATAGAAGTGATTATTATGAGCACAGGACCAATAGAGAGCTAATACTGCAGTTAAGGGAGGGCCCTTCGGGACCCCTCTGGCCCAAGGGCCCTGATGCGGTCGCAACCTCTGCAATCCCTATTGCTACGCCCCTGATTAACAAGTCACCAAATGTTCAGTTAAATCTGCTGTTTTCTGCTTTACTGAATGACGCTTAGTGAATGGAAACCATTGAGGAATACTGAATGAAGTTACTGGTTTTATCACTATAGCCATTTCAGCACAATTTCCATCAATTCATTTCAATACATTTAAAAAATATCTGTATATATATTGCGTATTTTCCTGGGATTAATATATGTTCATGCTGGGGATGCTGGGAAATGGAACATTGTCTCCGGTGCTTTGAAACAACCGACCGTTCAATAGGAAGAACCTGACTCAGCCGTGACAAAAGGTAGATTAGTCTCCCATAGCAACCAGCCAGTGACTGGCATTCTTTCCTTTACGGTGTTGTTATTGGATTGGTTCTTATGGACTGGAGATGGTCGATGGGATGCTAATCCTTTTGAGTTGAGGTAAAGTTTAGGTTATATTTTCTGCAATGTGGAACGTAACTAGGTAACGAGTCCAATTCCAACCTGCATACATTTGCATACAATTAACAGCAGCTGAAGATGATTTGCATTTTGTTGGCCACTTGTTATGGACACGCCCCCATGTTTATAAATGGCCCCGTCATAGTGTGGCTCCTCCCAGCCGCAGTTCTGTAATTTATTTTAACGGCGCTGTTTTAAGTGTCTTATTGTATTCCTATTTATGTGAGCTGTTTTATTAGCCTGCCAGGCTTGCTAATGTATATGTTCTATAGAGGTCAGCAGCTAGCGATTGTATAGTCATCAAATGGCTGAATGCATACATCTGTGGCAGTAACAAGACTTTAATATCCTCGATTTGCATCCGTATCACATCGAGATTTGGTAAAGTAACACGGCAACCAATCAGATCTAAGCTGACAAGCAGTCCTTTTTAACACTTCATAAACGTAAACTAGCAGTAACCGCATATTTATTCCATGTACTTTAACTAGTTGGCTGTTACAAATTGAGAATACAAAATATTACCGGTACTTCCTCTTTAAACCAACCAATCAGATGCCACCTGCTTTCCCAGCATAGTTAAAGCAGGAAAGGGTTAGGTTTATCTAAGGGGCGGAGAACCATGTGATCTGATCAGCTGATCTGGTCGTCAAAGGCTCTGACTTGCTGGTCCCAATCATGTGATCAGGCAGGAAGTGATTCCAGCAAATCAGAGCCTTGCAAATCTGTCAGCTGATGAATCTAAACCTTCTGCTCCACACGACAATCTTTATTGATCCCGGCTAGTTTACACTACTCTATTTAATTTTTTTTCCACTTTTGCTTTTGGAAAAAGTTACCAAATAGGAGAAAAAGACAATAATAAATCCAACCCAAAGTTTTGGTTTTTTTTGCAACTTTCCCCAACCCTGTTTACATTTCACTTCCCATTCCGGCAGACTACACAACACATCACATCTTGCAGCACTTGTGTGTGTTGTGTAAAGTTATACTGTATTTCAGAGGCGTCGCTGTACGGTTTAGGTCTGATTGGATGCTGCAGGTTTTTATTTGAAATCTATAAAGTGCAGAAGCCGCCCTTTCGATCTTGTCCGTAAAATCTACTTCCCGTTTTCTACATCCCCACAGATTGCTTATACACTAAACATGCAGTTTAGGTAGGCTCTTGTACTACAGCGATGTGGTAAAACCTGACAAGATTGTACAGTGTGTGGCCACTTTCAGTATCACTGATGATATTTACCCAATGCGTCTCACCATTGGCCTTAGTGACTGTGTGTGCTGTATATATATCGGAGCGGTTGCCTCCTCTACGAGACTGCGGCCTCCATATTGCCCCACCCCTTCCATATTGGGGCGGCTCCCTCCTTGCACGAGTCTACGGCCTCCATATTGCCCCCCCCCCATCGGAGCCGTTCCCACCTCGTATGAGACTGTGGCCTCCATATCGCCCCACCCCTTCCATATTGGGGCGGCTCCCTCCTTGCACGAGTCTGCAGCCTCCATATTGCCCCCCCCCGTCGGAGCGGCTCCCTCCTTGTATGAGACTGAGGCCTCCATATTGCCCCACCCGGTGTACATAATCGAGGGTCCTGGCAAGATGAAATGTCGCTTCCATTACTCATTACCTGTTGTTTTTTTTTCTGAGTATAAAGTGTTATTTCTTTTCATAGAGAAAAAAAATACTTTATTTTTCCTAAAAAATAAAAAAAAAGAAATAAAATGCTGTAATGTCTCTTTTTAAAGTTGTACATAAATGTTATTGATGTAGTATTTTTGTTGCTGAGGGTTTTATCCATTTTTGGGGTATATTGTGAAATAATGTTATTAAAGTGAACAGATGCCTAATATACAGCGCCGTGTCCTGGTGTGATTATTTCAGGGGACAGTCTCTACAGAACTCAAACCTTCCAAAAAGGGAATCAGCGGGGATATTATGATGAATGGTTGATGGGATGTGAAGAATACAGAATTGTTGCAAATCTATGCAGCATACAAATGGACTAATCAAATGCAACAACTGCTGAATCCCGCCAATCATGTCTGACTGTAACGTGATCATTAACCCTCTGCACTCATAGCAACATGGAACTCTAGTAGTGGTGCGAACAACTAGGGTGCAAAATTGTATTCAGTTGCAGAAATTGAGGATATTAGTTGTTACATGCAATCCATATTGGAAGCTATCTGTACTGGACCCTTTGCCAGCATCGATGTTTCCTCCTACACAGTAGTAAGCAAGCAAACATTTTGTGCACTTGAACCTGAGATTTACACACAGTTACTGCTTACTGATTGGTATCAGTAGAGTAGACAAGACCAATAACATTTATAACGCGCTTTTCTCCTGGCGGACTCAAAACGCCAGAGCTGCAGCCACTAGGGGGCGCTCTATAGGCAGTAGCAGTGTTAGGGAGACTTGCCCAAGGTCTCCTACTGAATAGGTGCTGGCTTACTGAACAGGCAGAGCCGAGATTTGAACCCTGGTCTCCTGCGTCAGAGGCAGATCCCTTAACTATTACACCATCCAGCCACCATCCAGTAGGGACCCCTCTGTGGAGGAAACCTCAATGCTGGCAAAAGGGTCTAGTACAGAATGTGTGGTTTTCCACCATTTTCCGACTAGACCCAGGAGAGATCTATCCAAGCGTTACAAAACCAAAATACATTTTTTTTAAGAGTGGTAAGTGTTACAATCTCAGACTGGTCATTATAATTGTGCTGCAACACTTTCCACCCTACAAAGGTTTCATTTATTGGGGTTTTGTTACTCTTGGATAGATCTCCCATCTTCTGGTCTTGTCAGAAAATGGTGGAAAGACTCACATTCTGTTCTAAACCCTTTCACCATCTTTGAGATTCCCTCATAAGAAAGGGTCCCTTTCTACCTATACCAGTCAGCAATCTCTGGCTCAAGAGCATAAAACTTTTTCTGCTTGCCGACTGGTATAGGAAGAGGTGGGACCCTTTCTACAGAGGGAACCCCAATGCTGGTGAAAGGGTTTAGTGCAGAATGTCAAAAAGAGGGACACCGAGAGCCCATGGCCTCCATTCATAAAAGCAGTGCGATTAAAAAAAAAATCTGGGAGGGAAGATACTTCACTCGGTATTTTCCCGGTCGGTGTGCTAATTCATAAATATTTTCCCAGCTGCCTTTGAAGTTTCTGTAAATTACCGCTGCCCATTGTGCGGTAGAGCAGAAGTGTGGCGATATCTCTTTTGTCCTGCACAGATGACTCACACAGACGGCTCTCTGCACAGATGACTCACACAGACGGCTCTCTGCACAGATGACTCACACAGACTGCTCTCTGCACAGATGACTCACACAGACGGCTCTCTGCACAGATGACTCACACAGACGGCTCTCTGCACAGATGACTCGCACAGACGGCTCTCTGCACAGATGACTCACACAAACGGCTCCCTGCACAGATGACTCACACAGATGGCTCTCTGCACAGATGACTCACACAGACGGCTCTATGCACAGATGACTCACACAAACTGCTCTCTGCACATATGACTCACACAGACTGCTCTCTGCACAGTTGACTGAGGGCTGAGACACACCAGAAAAGCTCCCCAAATGCTAGAGATTTCAAAAGCTCTTCTCAATGTAATGCTATGGGGTTTTTTTCTTTACAAAACCTCATCGCTCCAGTGTGCACAGACACATAGGATAACATTAGCAGGAGGTTTCAAAAACTCAAAACACTCCAGAAAAACTCCTCTGGTGTGCACCAGGCCTCACACAGACTTTCCCTGCACAGATGACTCAGACAGAAAGCTCTCTGCACAGATGACTCACACAGACTTTCCCTGCACAGATGACTCACAGACTGCTCTCTGCACAGATGACTCACACAGACTTTCCCTACACAGATGACTCACAGACTGCTCTCTGCACAGATGACTCACAGACTGCTCTCTGCACAGATGACTCACACAGACTTTCCCTGCACAGATGACTCACAGACTGCTCTCTGCACAGATGACTCACACAGACTTTCCCTACACAGATGACTCACACAGACGGCTCTCTGCACAGATGACTCACACAGACTGCTCTCTGCACAGATGACTTACACAGACGGCTTTCTGCACAGATGACTCACACAGACTGCTCTCTGCACAGATGACTTACACAGACGGCTCTCTGCACAGAAGACTTGCACAGACATCTGCTCCCTGCTCAGACTTTCGGCTCCCTGCACTTTGCATTGTTAACGCCTCACCAGAGGTGTCGGTAACTTGTTAAGACCTCACCAGAGGTGTCGGTAATTATCATCTTACCACTTGTTGAAGGCTTTATGAATTGACATTTGCTGACAATTTACTGACATGTGTTGGAGGTAATTACAGCCAAGTCGGTAATTTTCCTCACTGCTTGGTCATTTCAGCTTTTCATGCGGTAACAGCCTTTATGAATTGACACTTTGCTAAGTGCTCGGGAAAGTCTGCTGGTTTCAGCATTACTGCATGCGGGAATGCTTTATGAATTGAGGCCAATGTATAGTATGCACTGGTAAATGAAGGTGTGTAGAAAGATAATGTGCACTATACTCGCAAGTCAGGGTTACCGCATAGACAATCCCGGTAAAAGCAGGTGGGGAGATTAGACCTGTCCCCACTCAGGATTAAGAAGTCGCTCTCTGTAGATCAAGGAAAAAAGGGGGTATAACACCCCTCCACCAAGGGTGGATATGTATAATGTAGTATGGATACAGAGGCGCCAGAAGGATAAAAAGATCTAAAACTAGAAGTAGTGGTGGACTTGCCTCCTCCAGGCAGACACAAGATAATGACGATCAGTTTTCAACAAAACAATTTATTTACATACTCCAGTAAAATACAATGCATTTTGCGGGAGTTGCTGCTTCCTCACAGAGGCGATTGACCTGTTTTGCATATGCTCCATCTTATTGCCTGAGGAAGCAGGTCTCTCCCGCGAAACGCGTTGTTTTGCTGAAAATTGATCTGCATTTTCTTGTCTGCCTGGAGGAGGTAAGTCCACCACTACCTCCTCACTTTTAAACGTTTTAGATCATTTTTATCCTTCTGGCTCCTCTGTATCCATACTACATAGTACAGAATGTGAGACTTTCAACCATTTTCTTACTAGACCAGAAGAGGGGAGATCTATCCAAGAGTAACAAAGCCCCAATAAATGACATGTCGGTAGAATGGTAAGCCTAACAATCCCAGACTGTTCATTATACTTGTGCCGGTTCTCCTGTTCCTGGGACTACCAATGCTAATATTATGGCCACAAAGCCCATTGAGGTGACAATGGGGACAGAGACAAATTTCCCCAAAAGTTTCTGTCCCCTTTCCACTTCATTTAAAGCTACAAAAGAATTGGGCTATAGTTTAGAGACTTGTAATTGAGGAGTTGTGTAGGTGGAGTAACTAGTTTAACCGCCTCTCGTTATTCTGAAATTCTCTTGCGTCTTTGAGCAGCTCCCAAGTTGAGTTTTGGTGTCTGGAAATAGCGACACAATGACCAACAAATATATAATAAAATACAATTTATTGAAGTCGATGTCTGTTAAATAAACCTTTGCGGCAGTTCCTCCCACGTCCCTAAGAGGAGGCGGCTGTCACTGTGATGGTTACGTTTACCGGGATGTCTTCTGAAGCCGGCATCTCCGAGAGTGGTACATCTGCTGTGCCAGACGGTCCTTCACCCGGCTCTGAAGTCACACATCAAAAATGTGATCAAACAGAAGCTCCTCCCACAATCTCACAGGAGCGGCCACATTTGCTGGTATCCCGTCTCAAAAAACAACGGTCTCTGAAATCGTACGCAGCTCAAAACTGACCAAATCCAAAGTGCTGGAAAGTGCAATCGGTTGGCTTATTTCCAAGCGGCATAATAAATCTGCATGTAGAGGGGGGAGTAGCCCCAGCAATCACATGGGTGTCCACTACTGCCCCATGGTATGTATCTCTTCTGGGGGCGTGACTACGGGGAACCCCCCCCCCATGTGAAAACTTATTGGGACATGCTTACAAGTGTGGCCTGCCTCTGACCCCATGGCCTTTAACCTCTTTAGCAGTAACCCCGTGCTACACACGGGGTAGCCGCCGCAGAGGATCACACAGCCCCAGGACTTTTTTTTTGTAAATGGTGACATACGCTTAGCTAGCGGTTCGCTAGCTAAGCGTATGCACAAAGTTGCTCCGGTCCAGGGCGATCGCCCGCAATAGCTTCCGCTATACGTACCTCCCAGCGTTCCCACGTCGGCGCAGCTCCAGGCTTCGCGATGAGGGCGATCAGGATTGCGGCTGACGTCGATGACGTCATCTCCGATCGTCGCCATAGCAATGCCGGAAGCCGATCGGGAAACTGCGCTTTCCGCAGGATTGTGGCGAGGTATGTATAGCTGGAGGCGATCGGCGGGCATGGGGGGGGGAGGGGGTGGACCGGAGCAACAGTTAGCATACGCTTAGCTAGTGAAATGCTAGCTAAAGCGTTTAGAAATTTTTTGGTGGGGGCAAAAAAACCTCCTGGTGGACGCAGCCTCAGAAACTGCGTACCGCCAAAGGGGTTAATGAGAGCATCGTAGTGTTGTGCACATACCGTATTTTTCGGACTATAAGACACATCTAGGTTAAGAGGACAAAAACCAGGGGAAAAAATATATACTAAACCTATTGCATCCATGGTGAAGGGGCATCTTGTGGATTATGCCCCCTTGTACCTCTTGTGTCCTCCTCTATACCCCTTAGTGTGCCCCTGTGTCCTCTGTATGTCCCCAGTGCCCTCCTCTGCATGGGCACAGTACATGGAGTTCCCGATATTGCGGCGGGTTGGAGTTTGGTATTTGGTTCACAAGTCAGGAATCGCTGCATATGGACTATATGACGCAGTGACTCTTTTTCCACACTTTTGGGGGAGGAAAAATGAGTCTTATAGTCTAAAAAATACAGTCCTTACGCTGATGTGGGTCTGCCCCCTCTTATTCACTCTGCAGTGCGCCAGCATAAACCAGCTTTCCTCCTAAGTCCTTGATGCGTGTCATGTGACACTGGGGCCTTCTGGAGCAACTCTGATGCACACTGACGTGTGGAAGAGGCGGGAGGAGAGCCACAGTGACGTAACCATGTGCACACTGCACTGCTCTGGATAAAGGGGGGGGAGAGAGGGGGACAGGCCCACTTAGCCCATTTTCAGCAGTACCAACAAACGTGTCCAGTCCATTCTATAATATCTATGTAGACTAAGCAGTACAATATCACATATCCAGTCACCATGCACAACTATGTTCCATTCCATATTCTTCATTACAGTACAGTAGTATTGCTATTGTGCCCATCATTCTGTGCTCCCTGAATAGCATGGTATTGCCGCCTGCCCCCATCTTGTAGTATCCCCCCCCCCCCCCAGCAGATAAAAAATGGCACAGAACGACAGTCTATAAAAATGGCGCTGCCATAGGCAGCAATAGTATAAGCTGTGATTAGCGACAAGAAGGTTAAATTATGGGGCCCAATAAATAGCAGGCGCTAGGTCACTAATCAGTGCTTGTACTATTGCCACCTATGGCAGCAGGGAGTTGGGTACAGGCAGGGGGGTTAGTGTTAGGCAGCACAGTGGGAGGAGGAGCTAGTAGTCCAGGGTAAGGCAGTGGGGGTGGAGATTTGTAGTCCAGGGTTTGGCAGCAGGGGGAGGTGGAGTGGTTACATTTAGACATAGGTAGAGGGGAGGCTCAGTGTGAGAGTAGGCAGGGACTTTAGTATGCATTACCTGATCCCGGCTAATTGCATCTTCTCCACTTCCTTGCTGTTAGTTTGCAGCTCTTCTGCTGCCAGCCAATCGCCATGCAGCTACCCTCACCACATGATGATTGGCTGGCTGCAGGACTCCTGCAAACTAACCAGGAAGTGAAGGAGACGCAGTGATCGCTGGGACCTGGTAATGTATGAGAGATGCAGATGAGGACATCTTATTACTCAGGTTATTTAATGTTTTTGGACATTTCTAACATTTTCAATAACCTTTATTAGCAAGATGCCACTATTGGCATCACCCTGCGCCATTTTTGAATGTACTAATCACCCCGTGCCTGCTGGGCGCACCCCCAGATGCCAGTTCACCACCATGAGTTGGGAGCTTGTCCCAACAGCTGACAATCACCTTGTGCTGGTGTCTCGGGTGCTGCGGTGGGTTGTGGTGACACAGACGCCTCTTGCTCCAAGTCTGCAGCTGTTTCAGCATCTTCTGGTTGCCGGATGTTCTCTCGGGCCTCTGCTCCTGACTGCCTGTCCGGGACAAACACACAACACATGACCAATACCACCCACAGTGTTATGCAGAGGAAGATCTAATGGATGGACAGTTCACTACTCCTGATAAAGTCTAGTCCCTCTAGTTCCTACTGGAGATACTGATCTATCCCTGTGTGTGATAACACCTCGGCTTCGGGAGAGAAATATAACCACTTGATGACAGCCAGACTTATAAAAACGTCCTGCTAGAGCCTCTTAATGGCTCCAGGACGTTTTTATAAGTCAGACAGTGGTGCCGCCGCTGTGCGTGCTCCCCTACATGCGCGCTCCCGTGCGTTCTCGTGCGCGTGAGATTAGTGAGAAAAAAAAACACCATAAAAAGAATACACCTTTATTTCCAAATACTATATTGTCACCATACTTTGTACTAGGGACATAATTAAAATCATGTGATAACCAGGACAAATAAGCAGATGAAATGTGTGGGTTTTATGCACAGTAGCAATGTTTATAATTAAAACTATAGGGGATGAAATTGGAGAAATAGTGTATTTTTTCATTTTTTTTCTTTGTTTTTCCCTTTAAAATGCATAGAAAATAAAGTAATTACTGAAAACAAATATCAACCCCAAAAAGCCTAATTAATGGTGAAAAAAAACAAGATATAGATCATGTCATTGTGATTAGTAGTGATGAAGCTATTATCAAATGAAAGGGCTGAGCACTGAAAGGTGAAAATCGCTCTTGTCCGTTAGGGTAAAAACCGCTTTGGGGCGAAGTGCTTAAAGAGACTCTGAAGCGAGAATAAATCTCGCTTCAGAGCTCATAGTTAGCAGGGGCATGTGTGCCCCTGCTAAACCGCCGCTATCGTGCCGCACAACTGGGATCCCTTCACCCCCAAACCCACCCCTCCAAGACTTGGTCGTAGTCTTGGTCGTAAATCTTCCCTTCCTGGAGGCAGGGCTAACGGCTGCAGCCCTGCCTCCAGTTGTGTCTGTCAGACGCGCATCGCCGCCTCTCCCCCGCGCCCCTCTCAGTGAAGGAAGACAGAGGGGCGGGGGAGAGGCAGAGGAGAGGCGGAGATACGCGTCTGACAGACGCGCGTGGGGCAGGCCTGAGGCGGTTAGCCCTGCCCCAACCAGGAAGCGCTCCCCCGCTTTACGGAGGGGATTTGGGGGTGAAGGGAACCCCGTTAAGCCGCGGGATAGCGGCGTTTTAGCAGGGGCACACATGCCCCTGCTATCTATGAGGTCTGAAGCGAGATTTATTCTCGCTTCAGACTCTCTTTAAGACAAACTCAGTATTCAGCTTCAAATCTCTCTGAGTTTCTTTATTCGCTACCAACTTATATTAATACAATTTACAATCTACTGGCTACACGCCCAGAATATTGTCTATGGAGTAGCTGGGCAGGAACAAACATGAATCCTGGGAAATTATAAAATTTGGATACCTCTTATGCCTTGTACTCATTGTCAGGAATATAGCAGCTAGTTATGATGTTGGGATAATACAGGAGTATATTTTCATTTTTCATCTGCTGTGTATTATGTCAGAGATGTAGGTATGCCAGGCTGCCAGCTGGCTTCATGGAGTTCCTGTATGTACATATAAATTAACTCTATCATTGTCTGCTTCTAATTAGGAAACACTTAACCTCCTTAGCGGTAACCCCGTGTGTGACACGGGGTAAGCTGCCGGAGGGTGCCGCTCAGGCCCTGCTGGGCCGATTTTCATAATTTTTTTTTTGCTGGACGCAGCTAGCACTTTGCTAGCTGCGCCAGCACCCCGATCGCCGCCGCCGCGCGCCCGATCGCCGCTATCCGGTGCGGCGCGCGCCCCCCCCCCCCCCCGTTCTTTGAACGGGATTTCCTGATCGCCTATCGCCGGAGGCGATCGGCGGGGCTGGGGGGATGCCGCTGAGCAGCGGCTATCATGTAGCGAGCCCAGATTTAAAAAAAAAAAATATAAAAAAAAACTGCTGCGCTGCCCCCTGGCGGTATTTTTCATACCGCCAAGGGGGTTAAAGGGATACTGTAGGGGGGTCGGGGGAAAATGAGCTGAACTTACCCGGGGCTTCTAATGGTCCCCCGCAGACATCCTGTGCCTGCGCAGCCACTCACCAATGCTCCGGCCCCGCCTCCGGGTCACTTCTGGAATTTCAGACTTTAAAGTCAGAAAACCACTGCGCCTGCGTTGCAGTGTCCTCGATTCCGCTGATGTCATCAAGAGCGCACAGCGCAGGCCCAGTATGGTCTGTGTCTGTGCAGTACACTCCTGGTGAAATCAGCGGGAGCGAGGACACCGCAACGCAGGCGCAATGGTTTTCTGACTTTAAAATCAGAAATTCCAGAAGTGAACCGGAGGCGGGCCGGAGCATTGGGGAGTGGCTGCGCCAACACAGGATGTCTGCGGGGGACCATTAGAAGCCCCGGGTAAGTTCAGCTCATTTTCCCCCGACCCCCCTACAGTATCCCTTTAAGAGCAGGGAATGCTAAATGGATTTGATAGCCTCTAGCAAGGAGATGGCTAATCAGTCAATAGCCAGTCAGATCCTTACCTTTGATCTGCTAGGAAATAATGTCACCAATGTGTTATCACCTGTAACCTGGAATAGGGAAGTCTTTTGTTGTGTGTGTGCTATAATACACTTTTACATGTGGAAGTTAGATCTCTGGGAATTAAATTATGTCTGGAGATTTAATTAAAACTAGTTCCCCCCTTCCAAACGGGCTTGCAGCTTCAAGCCAAATCTCCCAGCATGAAAAAGCAGGGGCCGATACCTAAAATCAGTCCGCTCCTGACGGTAGCTGAAGCTTGGTGGACTACCGGTCCAAGCTAAGTTGGCTCCTGGTCCAACCAGAACTGTGTCCGTCCACAAAAAAAGGTAAGCAAATAGCTTTGTGTGTATCCTTGTAACTTTTATCTTTGTAACTTTTATCGTTGTAACCTTTATTTTGTAACTTTTTACTTTGTTTTTTTTGTACATCTTTTGTATATATTATTTTCTGCATTGTTCCACTTTTTTCCTGGAATATTAAATCGTTATTTAATAAGTTTGACTTCTGCTGTACTAAACTAACACTCACAGCCTAGAAGAGACTGCAGTGTAACTGTGTATAAGTCCATGTGTGATTGTATGTTTGAGCAACACTACCGTATGAGATTGTAATTGCATTGTGTGTATGGGCACTGTTGCACTCGACAGCAGAGTGGCTAACCGTATCGTTTGGAACGACTGTTAGGGGTTTTGCTGCACGACGTTGTAATTTGCATTACAAGTCAGTGCCTAATTGTGCCGTGTTACTGTACAACTGTACTGTGTGTGTACGCGTGGCGTTTCCGTATTCGGCCTAAAGCGCAAAGCTGACCCGAATACGAAAATGCGGATTGCGCGCTGTGCACTCGACTGCCGAGTGGACGTGTCTAGCAACAGCTAGTGGTGGCAGTAAGGAGCGTTTGAGGGGTCCCAGCCTTGTTTGTAGCTTGAATAAGGCTGCTCCCCGCTTGATCTGGTCAAACCCGCAGTCGGGAACCGTATACGCAGGCGTGCCGCGGGCCGGTTCCTGACACTCGTGCCTAACTAAAGGCAGCTGAGGTGGCCAATAGAGATGTAGCAAACTGTTCTAGTGCGACCAGTCCATGGGCAGCCTGCCTCTGTCCTACTTCCGGGTCGGCAAAGACCAGAGTAGTACGCAGGCGTGCGATCGAGGATGCAGCAACGCAATTGGTGGGAGCGGCAAGGGCAAGCAGTGGCAGTAAAATCTACGCCCTGGCAGGTACAGCGTCCAAACGGTGTAGATTTCAATCACCGCCATCCGAAACAGGTTAAAGGGGAACTAAAGTGAGAGTGATATGGAGGCTGCCATATTTATTTCCTGTTAAATAATACCAGTTGCCCGGCTGTCCTGCTGATCTATTTGGCTGTAGTAGTGTTTGAATAACACCAGAAACAAGCATCCAGCTAATCTTGGCAGATCTGACAATAATGTCAGGAACACCCGATCTGCTGCATGCTTGTTCAGGGGCTATGGCTAAAAATATTAGAGGCAGAGGATCATGAGGATAGCCAGGCAACTGGTATTGCTTAGAAAGAAATAAATAGGACAGCCTCCACATCTCTTTCACTTCAGTTGCCCTTCAACTTACCTGGAGCTTTTTTCAGCCCCCTGGACTCCTGTTCCCATGACGTCGATCCGAGTCCCTCCAGCCAGCAGTGGTGACCCCAACAAAGCTGGGCGGTTACTGCCACTAGGCAAGCGCACACACAAGTGATTTTCCCATAGAGTGCAGGCACAGAACGCTCCCGGTTGAGGTGACATGTGGCCGGCCAGCTTTGTTGGGGTCGCTTCAGCTGGACAGAGGGACTTGGACTGCTGTCGTGGTGACAGGATGACTCCAGTAGGCTATATTAGCAGCTAACTGACACCCTGAAGCTAGTAAAGGCAATATTAGCAGCTCACTGACCAACGGCAAAAGATTACATGGAAAATAAATACTGACTTACCCTCTGAAGAACCAATCATGGAGCCCTGTCCAGAGAGGAAGAGAGATGAGAGACATTATTCAGCACCGACATTGAACATATTGGATGTCTTCTTAGTCAAATAAAAGGTATTTGTACATTCTCCATTAAAACTGATCAGCTTTATATCTTTACTTTGTCTCTGTGAAGCCCCATTCCTCTGGACAGAGACAGTAATGCTTTATGGCTAATCAGGCTTTACGGGGGATAAACCCTTTTATGTAGAAAAAAAAAGACCTCAAGTTCAGGAAAAACCTGCAAAGTTCTTGTCCACGGAATCCACTGCACCACACATGAGCAGACGAGGAGGAGCCATGGCAATATAAACGCACAGAACGCCTCGCGTCAGTCCCACGGAATCCACTGCACCACACGTGAGCAGATGAGGAGGAGCCATGGCAATATAAACGCACAGCACGCCTCACGTCACTTCCACGGAATCCACTGCACCACACGTGCAGATGAGGAGGAGCCATGGCAATATAAACCCACAGCACGCCTCGTGTCAGTTCCACGGAATCCACTGCACCACACATGAGCAGATGAGGAGGAGCCATGGCAATATAAACGCACAGCACGCCTCACGTCACTTCCACGGAATCCACTGCACCACACATGCGCAGATGAGGAGGAGCCATGGCAATATAAACCCACAGCACGCCTCGTGTCAGTTCCACGGAATCCACTGCACCACACATGAGCAGATGAGGAGGAGCCATGGCAATATAAACACACAGCACGCCTCACGTCAGTTCCACGGTATCCACTGCACCACACATGAGCAGATGAGGAGGAGCCATGGCAATATAAACACACAGCACGCCTCACGTCACTTCCACGGAATCCACTGCACCACACGTGCAGATGAGGAGGAGCCATGGCAATATAAATGCACAGCACGCCTCGCGTCAGTCCCACGGAATCCACTGCACCACACACATGCAGATGAGGAGGAGCCATGGCAATATAAACGCACAACACACCTCGCGTCAGTTCCACGGAAACCACTGCACCACACGTGCGCAGATGAGGAGGAGCCATGGCAATATAAACCCACAGCACGCCTCGTGTCAGTTCCACGGAATCCACTGCACCACACATGAGCAGTGAGGAGGAGCCATGGCAATATAAACACACAGCACGCCTCACGTCAGTTCCACGGAATCCACTGCACCACACATGAGCAGATGAGGAGGAGCCATGGCAATATAAACACACAGCACGCCTCACGTCACTTCCACGGAATCCACTGCACCACACGTGCAGATGAGGAGGAGCCATGGCAATATAAATGCACAGCACGCCTCGCGTCAGTCCCACGGAATCCACTGCACCGCACATGAGCAGAGGAGGAGGAGCCATGGCAATATAAACCCACAGCACGCCTCGTGTCAGTTCCACGGAATCCACTGCACCACACATGAGCAGATGAGGAGGAGCCATGGCAATATAAACACACAGCACGCCTCACGTCAGTTCCACGGAATCCACTGCACCACACATGAGCAGATGAGGAGGAGCCATGGCAATATAAACACACAGCACGCCTCACGTCAGTTCCACGGAATCCACTGCACCACACATGAGCAGATGAGGAGGAGCCATGGCAATATAAACACACAGCACGCCTCACGTCAGTTCCACGGAATCCACTGCACCACACATGCGCAGATGAGGAGGAGCCATGGCAATATAAATGCACAGCACGCCTCACGTCAGTTCCACGGAATCCACTGCACCACACATGCGCAGATGAGGAGGAGCCATGGCAATATAAACACACAGCACGCCTCGCGTCACTTCCACGGAATCCACTGCACCACACGTGCGCAGATGAGGAGGAGCCATGGCAATATAAATGCACAGCATGCCTCGCGTCAGTCCCACGGAATCCACTGCACCACACATGCGCAGATGAGGAGGAGCCATGGCAATATAAATGCACAGCACGCCTCGCGTCAGTCCCACGGAATCCACTGCACCACACATGCGCAGATGAGGAGGAGCCATGGCAATATAAACGCACAGCACGCCTCGTGTCAGTTCCACGGAATCCACTGCACCACACATGCGCAGATGAGGAGGAGCCATGGCAATATAAATGCACAGCACGCCTCGTGTCAGTTCCACGGAATCCACTGCACCACACATGCGCAGATGAGGAGGAGCCATGGCATTATAAACGCATAGCACGCCTCGCGTCAGTCCCACGGAATCCACTGCATCACACGTGCGCAGATGAGGAGGAGCCATGGCAATATAAATGCACAGCACGCCTCGTGTCAGTTCCACGGAATCCACTGCACCACACATGCGCAGATGAGGAGGAGCCATGGCATTATAAACGCATAGCACGCCTCGCGTCAGTCCCACGGAATCCACTGCATCACACATGCGTAGATGAGGAGGAGCCATGGCAATATAAATGCACAGCACGCCTCGTGTCAGTTCCACAGAATCCACTGCACCACACATGCGCAGAGGAGGAGGAGCCATGGCATTATAAACGCACAGCACGCCTCGCGTCAGTCCCACGGAATCCACTGCACCACACATGAGCAGATGAGGAGGAGCCATGGCAATATAAACGCATAGCACGCCTCACGTCACTTCCACGGAATCCACTGCACCACACATGAGCAGATGAGGAGGAGCCATGGCAATATAAACGCACAGCACGCCTCGCGTCAGTTCCACGGAATCCACTGCACCACACATGCGCAGATGAGGAGGAGCCATGGCAATATAAACACACAGCACGCCTCACGTCAGTTCCACGGAATCCACTGCACCACACGTGCAGATGAGGAGGAGCCATGGCAATATAAATGCACAGCACGCCTCGCGTCAGTCCCACGGAATCCACTGCACCACACACATGCAGATGAGGAGGAGCCATGCAATATAAACGCACAACACACCTCGTGTCAGTTCCACGGAAACCACTGCACCACACATGAGCAGAGGAGGAGGAGCCATGGCATTATAAACGCACAGCACGCCTCGCGTCAGTCCCACGGAATCCACTGCACCACACATGCGCAGATGAGGAGGAGCCATGGCAATATAAACACACAGCACGCCCCACGTCACTTCCACGGAATCCACTGCACCACACATGCGCAGAGGAGGAGGAGCCATGGCAATATAAACGCACAACACGCCTCGCGTCAGTCCCACGGAATCCACTGCACCACACATGAGCAGATGAGGAGGAGCCATGGCAATATAAACACACAGCACGCCTCACGTCACTTCCACGGAATCCACTGCACCACACATGCGCAGAGGAGGAGGAGCCATGGCAATATAAACGCACAGCCGCCTCGCGTCAGTTCCACGGAATCCACTGCACCGCACATGCGCAGAGGAGGAGGAGCCATGGCAATATAAACGCACAGCCGCCTCGCGTCAGTTCCACGGAATCCACTGCACCACACATGAGCAGAGGAGGAGGAGCCATGGCAATATAAACACACAGCACGCCTCACGTCAGTTCCACGGAATCCACTGCACCACACATGAGCAGATGAGGAGGAGCCATGGCAATATAAACGCATAGCGTTGTAATTGAATTGTGTGTGGCCGTGCGATCGGAACGCAACGCGTACGAACGCACGCCATCTGCGTTTGCATGCGTTGCGTGGCTGATTCCTATTCACTGTAGTGAATGGGTCAGCCACGCGTTTTGGGAAACAATGCGTGCAGCATGCGTTCGCGGACCGCACTGGTCCAGAACGCATGCAGTGTGAACATCAGACGGTGCTGTCTAGGCACTTTCTGATGTCGTGAGTGTCGGCCTCCTGCACGCGTTCCCTAAATCTGGACGGCAGTGCAATGTGAACGGGGCCTTACACAACACAGTCTCCGCTCAGCGTGCCGCTTGACAGGGAGATTCTGCCATACTCTGATGCTGGGAATTATCAGACATTCTGCTCAGTGCTTTATTTATTGATGGCTGGCTGCATCAATTAGATTTCATATTCAGCCATAAAATATAGCCTGCCGACCACAGTGATCACAGGGGTCATGTGACTGGAGGTGAGAATGATGGCTGTCTGACCGCTCTCCAGGGCCAGAGGATGTGACATGTGCACTGCTAGCCTCAGGGCAAGCAGTGAGTGCAGAAGTGAGCAGGGAGCGAGCAGGAAGTGAGCAGGGAGCGAGCAGGGAGCGAGCAGGTTGTGAGCAGGGAGCAAGCAGGGAGCGAGCAGGGAGTGAGCAGGGAGCGAGCAGGGAGTGAGCAGGGAGTAAGCAGGGAGCGAGCAGGAAGTGAGCAGGGAGTGAGCAGAGAGCGAGCAGGGAGTAAGCAGGAAGCGAGCAGGAAGTGAGCAGGGAGCGAGCAGGAAGTGAGCAGGGAGCGAGCAGGAAGTGAGCAGGGAGCGAGCAGGGAGTAAGCAGGGAGCGAGCAGGAAGTGAGCAGGGAGCGAGCAGGGAGCGAGCAGGGAGTGAGCAGAGAGCGAGCATGGAGCAGAACTGGGTCAGTAAATTCATCTTCTTGCAGCAAATATGGAAGAAGAGTTACACAGTCACAGAGTAACTGGGGGAACTGTGGAACCATGAAGCCCCACCCTCAACTCATTTATTATTTTGTCCATTTTTAAAGAGACACTGAAGTCTCCTAAAAATCATGTTTTTAATTAAAAAATGTGTTTAACATCTTTGCCCTACCTAAACCGCCGCATCCCCGCCGCTGTAATCTCACTAAATCCCCCCTAACTCCTCCCTCTCCCCCGCAAAATCCACGACTTTCTTGGTCGTGTATTTTGCTGCTGTTGGAGGCAGAGCTATGAGCCGCAGCTCTGCCTCCATTTGCGTCTATCAGCGTTGGATCTCCGCCTCTCCCCCGCCCCTCTCACCGAAGGTAGACTGAAAGGGGCGGGGACAGGCGGCGATCCGGGCTGACAGACGCGCTGAGAGACAGAGCTGCAGCTCATAGCTCTGCCTCTCACGGAAGCGCTGCCCGGATTGCCCGTCGGGGAGTTAGAGGGGATTTAGTTAGATTACAGTGACGGGAATGCGGCGGTTTAGGTAGGACAGTAACGTTAAAAACATTTTAAAATAAAAACAGGATTTTTATGAGACTTCAGAGTCTCTTTAAAGCTAAAGATGATGGAAGTGCAGAAAATCCCCCATGTCCATACCTCCCAACTTTTTTAGGTAAGAAAGAGGGACACTTATGTCACACCCCTAATCACGCCCCTGTCACACCCCTGATCACGCCCCTGCCACACCCCTGATCATGCCCCTGCCACACCCCTGATCACGCCCTGCTACACCCCTGATCACACCCCTGCCACACCCCTGATCACGCCCCTGCCACACCCCTGATCACGCCCCTGTCACACCCCTGATCACACCCCTGCCACACCCCTGATCACGCCCCTGCCACACCCCTGATCACGCCCCTGCTACACCCCTGATCACACCCCTGCCACACCCCTGATCACGCCCCTGCCACACCCCTGATCACACCCCTGATCACGCCCCTGCTACACCCCTGATCACACCCCTGCCACACCCCTGATCACGCCCCTTTCACACCCCTAGCCACATATACCTTAAAGATTTCATAAGAAAAATATGTTGCTTTACAATTAAAACCCCACTGTTCTTTCTTTCCTCATTCCTTTTCCTTCTTATTAACATTAAAAGGGAACCTGAACAAGAAGTATATGAAGGCTGCCATAGTTATTTCCCTTTAAACAATACCAGTTGCCTGGCAGCCCTGTTGATCTATTTGGCTGCAGTAGTGTGTGAATCACACCAGAAACAAGCAAGCAGCTAATCCACTCACAGTCAGTCCTCCTGATCTGCTGCATGCTTGTTCAGGGGCTATGGCTAATCGTATTAGAGGCAGTCGGCAGAGGATCAACAGGGCTGCCAGGCAACTGGTATTGCTTATAAGTAAATAAATATGGCAGCCTCCACATCCCTCTCACTACAGTTCTCCTTTAATATAAAAAAAAAATACCAATTTAAATAATGAGAAAAAATGTAATCAATTAAACACATTTTTCAATAGAAAAATACATATATTTACACAGATCTGTATATCAGCCCTAAAAGGGGGACAAATGAGGAAGAAAGAGGGACAGAGGGACTTGGTTCCCAAAGAGTCCCTCCAAAAAATTGGGAGCTATGTGCTAAAGGTAAGGCTTGCGTTTTAAGTTCATGGTAATGCCAAGTTTGACCACAAGATGGCAACAGAACATAAGAAATGACTGCAGCAAGCCTGTCACAGTTCATAATACCTGGGGACCTGTACACAATGAAACTCATCAAGCGCTATCGCAAGCTCAGTGCAATTGTGTTTTTTAATCAAAATTCTACTTATGATTTTTGTGTATTTGCGATACAAATGCGATTTTTCTGAGGCTATCTTTTCCTGGTATCCTTATTGTTTATCTAAAAAAAACGCAATGAAAATCGCATGCATTGTGTTTTTCCTGCACATCAAAAAAAGAAAGCGCTTAAAAGCGCAGCAATCACTACGAGTGCTTTTTTCTAAAAATGCCTCACACCCTTGCATCTCCTTTGAAGAGAGCTGTAATGACATTTGAATAGAACTTAGCCAGCCGCCCATTCATTAAAGAGGAACTCCAGTGAAAATAATGTAATAAAAAGTGCTTCATTTTTACAATAATTATGTATAAATGATTTAGTCAGTGTTTGCCCATTGTAAAATATTCTCCCTGATTTACATTCTGACATTTATTACATGGTGACATTTTTACTGCTGGCAAGTGATGTAGCTGCTGCATGCTTTTTTGGCAGTTGGAAACAGCTGTAAACAGCTATTTCCCACAATGCAGCAAGGTTCACAGACAGGAAACTGCCAGGAGTACCACGGTCCTCAGAGCTTCTTGTGGTAGGGGTTTCACCACAATATCAGCCATACTGCGCCCCCTGATGGTCTGTTTGTGAAAAGGAATAGATTTCTCATGTAAAAGGGGGTATCAGCTACTGATTGGGATAAAGTTCAATTCTTGGTCGGAGTTTCTCTTTAACTTCACCTAAATGAGAAGACAAGACAGGTGTTGTGTATGGAGTAGGCTGGTCATGCAGGAAACTCTGATGTCTGCATACATGTACAGCTGGGCTGAGTGCTACCTAAATAGGATGTCATTCCACAGGGCCGGGCCGAGGCAAGAGAGGCTCTAGCCTCAGGGCGCAGTGTAGGAGGGGGTGCAGGGTGGGGCTGAGGCAGAGAGGCACCTAGGCTGTGCTCTTAAGCAGTCTATTTGCAGCTGCTCATAAAAACTAAGTAGAAAGTTTATCCGGCTAAACAAACACAGAGAAGTGAATTTCTCCAGCAACTATATGTGGAAAGACTTTTCATTGTGCGCTGTGCTAGAGTTCAGTCTGCTTTAATCATAGCCAGATGCACAGACCTACAGCAAGAACCTCTCTAAAGTACATTTTAGAATTTGCGTGTACTGGAACTGCTCCGATTCCTTGTGGTACAATACAATACTATGCTTTATGAAATACATTTATTTAGCAAGGGTTAATGAACTTACGTGGGTGGTTCTCGCGGTGTCTGGCGATATACTGGAACGCCAGGAGGCAGGCTACTGCGGCCACCAACATGCCAGCAAATCCAGCCCCGATGGCTGCTGGGTAAACGTTATTTGGGGGATCAGCTGCAAGAAAATGGATGACAATTATTGATGACATACTTATGATCAGACACAGCACAACCACACCTCCAGAGGTTATAAGTAGTCACTCTTAAAGGGTAATGGAGGCAGCCATGTTTATTTCCTTGTAAGCATTGTGTATTGCCTGCTCCTCCTGCTGATCCTCTGTCTCTTTAAAGGGAATCTGAGGTGAAAATAAACTTATGATATAATGATTTATAGTACAGCTAAGAAATAGAACATTAGCAGCAGACATATGAGTCTCGTATTGTTTCCAGTACAGGAAGAGTTAAAGGATACCACAACTGAAATGTGACATAATGAGATAGACATGGGTATGTACAGTGCCTAGCACACAGATAACTATGCTGTGTTCCTTTTTTTCTTTCTCTGCCTGAAAGAGTTAAATATCAGGTATGTAAGTGGCTGACTCAGCCCTGACTCAGACAGGAAGTGACTACAGTGTGACCCTCACTGATAAGAAATTCCAACTATAAAACACTTTCCTAGCAGAAAATGGCTTCTGAGAGCAAGAAAGAGGTAAAAAAGGGGAATTTCTTATCAGTGAGGGTCACAATGTAGTCACTTCCTGTCTGAGTCAGGACTAAGTCAGCCACTTACATACCTGATATTTAACTCTTTCAGGCAGAGAAAGAAAAAAAGGAACACAGTATAGTTATTTGTGTGCTAGTCACTGTACATACACATGTCTATCTCATTATGTCACATTTCAGTTGTGGTATCCTTTAAGAAACTTCAGTTGTTATCTATGCAAAAAGAGCTTCTCTGAGCTATTCAACATAGCTTGGGTTGGCTACAGTGCTGTTTTCTGAAGCACTTATCTCAACCTATCTCTCACTGTTACTTGTTTGTTTAAGATTTTACTGCCAGGAAGTTCAAAGCATCATAGTTTAAAATGCAGAGTGTTGTTTGTAGACTGCAAATATTAGAGAATGATGCAATGTTATAAAAAAATAGCTATAGAACTGAAAATAAAAATATGAGACACTTTTCTTTGCAACTAATGTTCTATGAATTATCCGTACTACACATACAATTCATTATATCGTAAGTTTTTTGTTGTTGTTTTTTTTTGCTACAGTGTCACTTTAAAGTGAACCTGATGGGCAACTTCTTTAGACAGCAATGGGTACACTGTCACCAAGTGTTTATCCAAGGTATTTTTTTCTCTTGCTTTTTGGGAAACCAACCCCAGTCAAATCAAATGTGGTGCCAAAGAGTAAATGCTGTGGTAGGTACCACACTGTGGTCTGCACTGCAGCCTAACACTCCGCCTCCTCTCTCCTCCCGCCTACTATCACTGAGGTTGGGTCTCTGGATCCTCTCTGCAGCTACCAATAAGAGTTAAGATTCCCAGCTTCAACCAGATGGAAGTAGGCAGGATCCAGAGACCCAACCTCAGTGATAGTAGGCGGGAGGAGAGAGGAGGCGGAGTGTTAGGCTGCAGTGCAGACCACAGTGTGGTAACTACCAGAGCATTTACTCTTTGGCACCACATTTGATTTGACCAATACCAAATCTCACTGGCTTTCTGTGCAATACCAATTCTCAGTGACTTTCTATATAATACCGAATCTCAGTGACTTTCTATTTAATACAATTTCTCAATGACTTTGTGTATAATATAAGAACTCAGTGACTTTTTTCACAATACCAAATCTCAGGGACTTTCTGCACAATACCTAATCTCACTGTCTTTCTGCACAATACCATATCTCAGTGACTTTCTGCACAATAACAAATCTCACTGACCTTCTGCACAATACCAAATCTCAGTGACTTTCTGCACAGTACCAAATCTCACTGACTTTCTACAAAATACCAAATCTCAGTGACTTTCTACACAATACCAAAAATCTCACTGACTTTGTGTGTAATATAAGAACTCAGTGACTTTCTGCACAATACCAAATCTCAGTGACTTTCTGCACAACACCAAATCTCACTGACTTTCTGCACAATACCAAATCTCAGTGACTTTCAGCAAAATACCAAATCTCAGTGACTTTCTGCACAATACCAAATCTCACCGACTTTTTGCACAATACCAAATCTCACCGACTTTTTGCACAATACTAAATCTCACTGACTTTCTGCACAATACCAAATCTCACTGACTTTCTGTACAATATCAATTCTCAGTAACTTTCTATATAATACCAATTCTCAATGACTTTGTGTGTAATATAAGAACTCAGTGACTTTCTGCACAATACCAAATCTCACTGACTTTCTGCACAATACCAAATCTCACTGACTTTCTATATAATACCAATTCTCAATGACTTTGTGTGTAATATAAGAACTCAGTGACTTTCTGCACAATACCAAATCTCACTGACTTTCTGCACAATACCAAATCTCACTGACTTTCTGCACAATACCAAATCTCACTGACTTTCTGCAAAATACCATATCTCAGTGACTTTCTGCACAATACCAATTCTGACTGACTTTCTACACAATACCAAATCTTAGTGACTTTCTGCACAATACCAAATCTCACTGACTTTCAGCAAAATACCAAATCCCACTGACCTTCTGCACAATACCAAATCTCACTGACTTTCTGCACAATACCAAATCTCACTGACTTTCAGCAAAATACCAAATCTCAGTGACTTTCTGCACAATATCAAATCTCACTGACTTTCTGTACAATAACAAATCTCACCGACTTTCTGCACAATACCAAATCTCACTGACTTTCTGCACAATACCATTTCTCACTGACTTTCTGCACAATACCAATTCTCAGTGCGTTTCTGCACAACACCAAATCTCACTGGCTTTCAGCAAAATACTTTCTGCACAATACCAAATCTCACTGGCTTTCTGCACAATACCAATTCTCAGTGACTTTCTGCACAATACCAAATCTCACTGACTTTCTGCACAATAGCAAATCTCACTGACTTTCTGTATAATACCAATTCTCACGGGCTTTCTGCAAAATACATTCTGCGCAATACCAAATCTCACTGGCTTTCAGCAAAATACTTTCTGCACAATACCAATTTTCAGTGACTTTCAGCAAAATACCAATTCTCAGTGACTTTCTGCACAATACCAAATCTCACTGGCTTTCAGCAAAATACTTTTTGCACAATACCAAATCTCACTGACTTTCAGCAAAATAATACGGTAATTCTCACTGACTTTCTGCACAATACCAATTCTCACTGACTTTCTGCATAGCTCCCAACTGTCCCTCTTTCGGAGGGACAGTCCCTCTTTGGCAGCCCAGTCCCTCTTTCCCCCTCATTTGTCCCTTCTTTCAGGACTTTGTCCCTCTTTCTATATAAATATATATATTTCTATAATAAAAATGTGTTTGATTGACTCTAAATGTATTCCCTTCCTTTAAATTGATATTTTACTAATTATAAAATGTTACTATGAAGGAAAATTAACCAGGATAGAAAGGACCAGTGTGGTTTGAATTATAAAACAACATATTTTTCTTATGAAATCTTCATGGCATGTGTGACTAGGGGCGTGGTAGAGGTGTGACCAGTGGTGTGGCATGGGCGTGGCTTAAGTGCCCCTTTTTTTCTGATCTCAAAAAGTTGGGAGGTATGCTTTCTGCACAACACCAAATCTCAGTGACTTTCTGCACAATACCAATTCTCACTGACTTTCTGTATAATACCAAATATCACTGACTTTCTGCACAATACCAATTCTCAGTGACTTTCTGCACAATACCAATTCTCAGTGACTTTCTGCACAATACCAATTCTCACTGACTTTCTGTATAATACCAAATATCACTGACTTTCTGCACAATACCAATTCTCAGTGACTTTCTGCACAATACCAATTCTCACTGACTTTCTGTATAATACCAAATATCACTGACTTTCTGCACAATACCAATTCTCAGTGACTTTCTGTAAAGAACAGCATCTCAGAAGGGCACCAAACCTTTCTAAAATGCTTCTCATTTTAAACTCTAAGTGATCTGAGACGAGCTTATGCACTTCCAGTCCTATGGGAGAAAAGCACTTTACAAATGTTTTGTTGTTGCCGTTGAATGTACGGACTCTACTACTGAAAAGTGGGAGTTATCTGATATAACAATTGCTTTTCTGCTTTTTCACAAAACCAAAACTGATTTAAATACCTAATTTCTATCTTCCAAGGGAGTGCAGATAAATTCAATGACAGGCGGATGTGAGCTGACTGGGAAGATAACTATGGAAGCTTTTCTGTTCAGGGTAAAGTCCACCTTCAGTCTAGTTCTATACATCAGATGAAAAAAAAATAAGTTTTACAGACCAGAAGTCCACACCTACTGTGAAACATGGAGGTGGCTTGGTTTTGTTTCGACACTGTTTTGCTGCATGTAGAAGGGGGCAAAGATGAGCAGGTGAAAGCAAAATTCAGCTTAGCAGGAGGTGATGCAGGCGACAGCAGTGAGGGTTAGCTTACCTTTGCCACCACCTGTGCAGCACCACGCCCACCTACAGCCTCCTGATAATACGTAATAAGATTACTTAAAGTACCACCACAGGCAAAAATGTTTTCCAATATCTGTGCAGCACTCAGTGGTAGAGCTTCTCAGCAGCTTAGCCCCACCCACAGAGCCTGAAGCGCACTCTGTGCATTCTGCTGTTTCTGGTCATGTCATCAAAATTGCAAGGCAGGATTCTTAGCTGCAGAAGCCTCAGTTCCCATAACACCTGAGCAGTTAGTTTACTAAGCTAGCTGCTGGGCATTGCCCGGAGATGAGCTTTTCTTACCTCATCACAGTTTATTTAGCTGTCTCACCATAGTTTATTTATACGTCTCCTAGAAAACAACGTGTATACTGAGACGACAGGCATAGCACGGGATATCACATGTCACCAGTCTGATGTCACAAGATCTCTGACGAACAAACCAGCTTCGGTCAGATTACATTCAGCATAAGGTATTCTTCCTATAGAGCACAATGTCAAGTATATCGTCCAGAACCGAGGTCAGCTGTACAACACTTGAGAGAGGGGATCCCAATGATCTTCCCAGAACACCAGGAACCAAAAAAGAAACAAAGACCAGGAGCCAACAGTGCGTTATATCGGTACACCAAGCCATTATGGTAATGTGTAAACACATAAATTGCCCTCACAAGTCGAGTGACAGGGAATGCAACTACCAATTAAGCTCTACCGAAGAAAACCAGCCTCTACTCTGGTACTTGGGACCTTGGGACTTGAATAGTTGCTCTACCAATTTTGTTTTTGCCATAAAACAATAAAACTATAAAATCACAACCTCTTAACAGAGGTGTAAAAGAGATAAACTAATGGATGGAGGCACCCAAAAAAAGGTTTATAAAATAGTTTAAAATGGTATAAATATGTAGAGGTAATAAATTCATTGGTTGTATTAATATATAGTACACAGTATATAGTCTTGTAATCTAACTGTCCCTCAGAGGAGCTCAACAATTTTTAGGGGGAAGCCAATTAACTTAATCTGTATGTTTGCTGGTATGTGGGAGGAAACCGGAGTGCCAAGAGGAAACCCACACAGACATGAGGAGAACATACAAACTCTGAGCAAATAGTACCCTGGCAGGGATTTGAACCGTAACCAAAGGCAAGAGCGCTAACCACTACACCACCATGCTGCCCATACAGCTCGATGTACAGATCCTTAACAGAAGAAAGTCAATTCTAGTATTACTGTAGGCTTGTTTATAACACTATAAAGTGAAGGCCCATACCCACGACACAATTTTTGATAACAATATTTTGCTATGAATGATTTTTTCACATCACGCAACATAATTTAATAAAAATTTGTTAAAGGACTTACGAGGTCTGTTTGGTCAAAAAAAAATTTAAAGTTAGATACCTGTGTCAGTTTGTGAGGCACGGAGGATGCCGTCCGCCCCCTCCATGCCGTTCCGCCGGGTCCCCGCCGCTCAGTATCCCCCCGAACGTCCCCCGACCGCACGGCCCGTAAGTCCTTTTTCCCATAGTTTTTTTGCACAACGATTTAAATTGAACTGCACAGACCGAATTCATCCTTACATTCATAGATTACATTCTACCAAACAATTATTTCTCTTTTATGTCTGATATCGTGTAACAGACCTGTGGTACGGCAATGGGGCAAGGTTTACTCCTAATTACGGTACATTTTCCTAATTCTTCCCATAGTTTTTTGGAGCACAATTATTTAATCTGAACTGCACAGACTGGATTCATCCTTACATTCATAAATCACATTCAGACACACAATTATTTATCTTTTATGTCTGATTTCTAGTTACAGACTTGTGGTACAGCAATGGGGGCAATGTTTACTCCTAATTACATTTCCCCAATTTTTCCCATAGTTTTTTGGAGCACAATGATTTAATCTGAATTGCATGGACTGAATTCATCTTTACATTCATAGATTACATTCTGCCAAACAATTATTTCTCTTTTATGTCTGATTTCTAGTAACAGACCTGTGGTGCAGCAATGGGGACAATGTTTACTCTTAATTACTCCAGTTTATTTATAGGTGATGAGAAGAATATATACATTTCCACTAGCAATCCCATGTGACGAATGAGTGCCACACCTCAGATGTCTGATTATTGGTGATCTGCGGAATCACCAAGAATGCAGACGCTATACCCGATTATGTGTGATCCACAGAATCACAAATAATGCCAATATAGCAAGACTGAGAGCAGAGTGTGTAGTGATTGGTGTAACCGTCAGTATAATGCTTTAATGAGACCTCACCAGAGGGGCTGGTGAGGTATAAACAGTACACCGAATGTGCACTGACGTACAACCTCCAGCAGGCTGGAGAAACAATACTGAAGAGACTGAATCTCCCGAGGAGCGGGTGATTCAGAATATACTGCAGGCAAATGAACACCCGAGGGGCGGATGAGTCAGACTGTACTGCAGCCTGCGAGATACAGAAATACTAAAATGACAGGTAACTAATGAGCAGGTAATTAAGGCTAAACTATAGCCTAGCAGAGCTGCTTAACCAGCAGAGCTGGTGCAGTTAACACCTCACCAGTGGCGAGGGCCCACTGGCGAGTAGAATGGTCAGACAGGCAGAGGTTCGGCAACAGAGAGGTACGTATAGGTACAGAATCGTGAAACAAGAGAATAGTCGGTAATCAGGCAGAGATTCAGCAACAGGTAGGCAGATAGGCGAAAGTACCGGATCAGAAGGCAGGTTCAGGGTCAGAGTAATAGCTAAGAGTCATACACCGGAGATCAATACAGAAGCAATAACCTAGTCTGGGTGTGAAATCCGTAGCGTCCACACCCGGGAACTAGTCTAAACAAATAGCAATGACAGAGTAGCAATATCCTAAACTTGGGGGTGAGGTCCTGGGTCTCAACCCCCCGGAACTGGTCTAAAGTATAATAGAGCAATGACACAACATTCCTGAGCTTGGGGGTGAGGTCCCTGGTCTCAACCCCCCGGAACTGGTCTAGAGTATAACAGAACAATCACAGCAATCCTAAGCTTGGGGGTGAGGTCCGTGGTCTTAACCCCCCGGAACTGATCTAAAGTACAATACAGCTATGGGCTTGGGGGTGAGGTCCCTGGTCTCAACCCCCTGGAACTGATCTAAAGTACAATACAGCTATGGGCTTGGGGGTGAGGTCCCTGGTCTCAACCCCCTGGAACTGATTTAAAGTACAATACAGCTATGACACAGAATTCCTAGGCTTGGGGGTGAGGTCCCTGGTCTCAACCCCCTGGAACTGATCTAAAGTACAATACAGCTATGACACAGAATTCCTAGGTAGGTCTGAGCGCGAACACATAAGCATTCACGAGAACAGACAGCGCTACAGTGAAGCCCGCAGGCTTAAGAAGCAGAGGAGACCTCACTGGCACGCCCCCTGCTGCAGCCAATCCGGGGCGCCATGAGTCTCCTCTGATGTCAGCTGACCGGCAGGTCAGCTGACGAGCCCTCTCTCCGAATAAAGGTCCTGTCTGTGCGCGCGCCCGCGCAAGACAGTGACCCCGCAGGGCAAAGACAACTCCGTCCCCGGCGTCCTAGACGTCGGAGAGGTGGAGAGGGACTCAGTGGCAGCCGCGGTGGCAATGCAGTCCGCCGCGGCTGCGCCTGTCACAGTATACTCCGTCCCCGGTGTCCTAGACGCCGGAGAGGCGGAGAGGGGCCCAGAGGCAGCCGCGGCGGTGATGCAGTCCGCCGCGGCTGCGCCTGTCACAGTATACTCCGTCCCCGGTGTCCTAGACGCCGGAGAGGCGGAGAGGGGCCCAGAGGCAGCCGCGGCGGTGATGCAGTCCACCGCGGCTGCGCTTATTACGTCCCATCAATGTAAAGCCTTCTCTTTATGCTCAATGTATCCACAACACCATCATTATGTTACAATGGAGTGATTTGATGTGTTTGCCTATTACAGTATCAAAGCGCCATGGGTCTTCATTTTACATCTCTCCAGGACTTCGAGAAATGTGTATTTTTAGATTTATTAGAGAGATATTTATTGATAAAGTCAAAAAGCAATTAAAATGTATGTTGTCACCGTCCAAAGTGGATTAACAGCAATTTTTTCAGACTGCAAAGTGATTATTCTGTTGATTCAGATCATGTCACCCAAGGGAACATTTAAAGAGGAGAGTTATGACAAGACTCTAATATAAGCTTTTGTTAAGCTGTGTACGAAGTTTAGATTTTCCTTGGCTGAAATTTTATGTTTACCATCAGTACAGACATGGAGTAACAGCTTATACTGTACATACTGGAGGTAGCAGAGGTCAGCACACACTGCAGCTAGTTTACTATCAGTACAGGCACAGAGTAACAGCTTATACTGTACATACTGGGGGTAGCAGAGATCAGTACACAGTGCAGCTAGTTTACTATCAGTACAAGAACAGAGTAACAGCTTATACTGTACATACTGGAGGTAGCAGAGATCAGCACACACTACAGCTAGTTTACTATCAGTACAGGCACAGAGTAACAGCTTATACTGTACATACTGGAGGTAGCAGAGATCAGTACACAGTGCAGCTAGTTTACTATCAGTACAAGAACAGAGTAACAGCTTATACTGTACATGCTGGAGGTGGCAGAGATAGGCACACACTGCAGCTAGTTTACTATCAGTACAGGAACAGACTAACAGCTTATACTGTACATGCTGGAGGTGGCAAAGACCAGCACACACTGCAGCTAGATTACTATCAGTACAGGAACAGACTAACAGCTTATACTGTACATGCTGGAGGTGGCAAAGATCAGCGCACGCTGCAGCTAGTTTACTATCTGTACAGGCATAGAGTAACTGCTTATACTGTACATACTGGAGGTAGCAGAGTTCAGCCCACACTGCAGCTAGTTTACTATCAGTACAGGCACAGAGTAACATCTTGCACTGTATATACTGGCTGAGCAGAGATCAGCACACACTGCAGCTATTTTATGATCATTACAGGCACAGAGTAACAGCTTATACTGTACATAATGGAGGAAGCAGAGATCAGCACACACTGCAGCTGGTTTACTATCAGAACAGGCACAGAGTAACAGCTTATACTGTACATACTGGAGGCAGCAGAGATCAGCACACACTGCAGATAACTGCACAGAGAATTAAATGTGTGCATTAAACACCAAGTGAACACCTGACGTAAGTGCCAATATTTAAAAACAGGCACTTACCTTAACACCATTGCGTTCTGCTGCTGAGCATAGCTTGGGTGCAACACATTTGAAAAGGAAAGGAATGAGGCATGGGTCGCACCGAGCTTTGGAGCTCAGGGCTGGCTCACACACTGCACTCTAAGGGGGGTGGAGGACAGGCACTGACAGCCCACTCCAGGGCTCACACTACCTAGAATGAGCCATCCGCCACCCGCCTCCAAGGGAAAGACATTCACAAATCACTGCACAGAGAATTAAATGTGTGCATTAAACACCAAGTGAACACCTGACATAACTTGGCGCTCCTGGATAGTGCTATTGAAGCATGAACTAATTCCCGCAGGGCGATCGCTTTGCGGCATTGGTTCAATGGACCCTGCATTAGTTGGCATGCGAAAGCAAATGCATATTTGCATGAGCATTGCCTCATGAATAGCCAATCAGGCCAAATTTGCTCAGCCAGTTATGTCAGGTGTTCACTTGGTGTTTAATGCACACATTTAATTCTCTGTGCAGTGATTTGACACACTGCAGATAGCTTACTATCAGTACAGGCACAGAGTAACAGCTTGCACTGTACATACTGGAGGCAGCAGAGATAAGCACACACTGCAGCTAGTTTATGATCATTACAGGCACAAAGTAACAGCTTATACTGTACATACTGGAGGCAGCAGAGATCAGCACACACTGCAGCTAGTTTACTATCAGTACAGGCACAGAGTAACCGCTTATACTGTAGATACTGGAGGAAGCAGAGATCAGCACACACTGCAGCTAGTTTACTATCAGTACAGGCACAGAGTAACAGCTTATACTGTACATACTGGAGGTAGCAGAGATCAGCACACACTGCAGCTAGTTTACTATCAGTACAGGCACGGAGTAACAGCTTATACTGTACATACTGGAGGTAGCAGAGATCAGTACAGACTGCAGCTAGTTTACTATCAGTACAGGCACAGAGTAACAGCTTATACTGTACATACTGGGGGTAGCAGAGATCAGCACACACTGCAGCTAGTTTACTATCAGTACAGGCACGGAGTAACAGCTTATACTGTACATACTGGAGGTAGCAGAGATCAGTACAGACTGCAGCTAGTTTACTATCAGTACAGGCACAGAGTAACAGCTTATACTGTACATACTGGAGGTAGCAGAGATCAGCACACACTGCAGCTAGTTTACTATCAGTACAGGCACGGAGTAACAGCTTATACTGTACATACTGGAGGTAGCAGAGATCAGTACAGACTGCAGCTAGTTTACTATCAGTACAGGCACAGAGTAACAGCTTATACTGTACATACTGGGGGTAGCAGAGATCAGCACACACTGCAGCTAGTTTACTATCAGTACAGGCACGGAGTAACAGCTTATACTGTACATACTGGAGGTAGCAGAGATCAGTACAGACTGCAGCTAGTTTACTATCATTACAGGCACAGAGTAACAGCTTATACTGTACATACTGGAGGTAGCAGAGATCAGCACACACTGCAGCTAGGTTACTATCAGTACAGGCACAGAGTAACAGCTTATACTGTACATACTGGAGGCAGCAGAGATCTTCACACACTGCAGCTATTTACCGTTTGGAGTACTGTTGACATGAGACTATCCCGAGGTAGGAGAGTATATTAAAATCCTATAAAAATATGTATACTATAGAGCCAACCTTATTTGTCCTCAATAACTGTGAAATGTTCCTTTACTTATTCGGGCCTGTTTCCACTTGGTGTGAATTTGTGAGCTTTTTTCAGCATACAAATGTGCACAGCAATGAATCACTACGGGCCTATTTCCATCAAATGCAAAAGTTGCACCCTGAAAAAAAAACTGATAATCACGTTGCTATGTTTCAGACGTTGCATGCAGGAAAATTGTGCGCGATGCTACTTTCACCTTCTTGCGTGAGTTTTCGCATGTGGTATCAATAATAACTTTAGGACTTCCAGCTTTGTAAAAATCACATACAAAATATTGTGCATTTTAAAAATTGCATATACTGTATGCCTATGTGTGTGGGTTGTATTTAGGTGGTCGTGTTTGGTGTGCGGTGTTACCAGTTATCCGCTGGGGAAGGGGGGGGGGGGGGGAGTAAAATTCCCTGAAATGGTAGAGTTCTTCCACCTCCTGCCACCAGGTACCGATGCCAAATGACACACTCAATCCTACAGCAATAACAACACAAACGATATAAAAAGAGATAAACGATAGGCCTCATTAGGTAGATAAAAAAGGCTGATAGGTGAGCAGGTAAAGTTCCCGCTATAGCGGCAGTTATCTGATAGGGGAATGGAAAGGAACACAAAAAATCCCTAATACCGGATTGCACGCAGTGGGTGTCTCCTTTCCGCTGAAGGAACATAATAACACGACACAGAGATTGAATGACACGAGCCCTTCAGTGTAAGGTAAGACTGGCCGTAACTGCATCCTGCCAACAATCATATAGCAATTACCAATGGATAACAGGCGTGCGCAGATATTGCTTAGATCTCCGTGAACCCGTGCTGTGGTCTCCCCAGGGGCGTAGCAGAGGTTGCGACTGCATCGGGGCCCTTGGGCCAGAGGGGCCCTCCCTCAACTGCAGTATTAGCTCTCTATTGGTCCTGTGCGCATAATAGTGGTAATCATTACCAAGCTGTTCCCCATTCCCTTCTTGCACCTCTGACACTGTAGTTGTCATTGGCAGGTTTTGGTGCGCCGTATCAATTGTTACATGTAGAGTGTTTGGGAGGCCCCAATGTAAAACTTGCATCAGGGCCCACAGCGCCATAGCTACGCCACTGGGTCTCCCCAAGTTTGTGTGCTAGAGCTGGACTGAACTGCTGGCATTCCTCTAGCGTACATCTGACAGCGCTGCATGCTCAGGTATCACAGACAGTAGAGTATCAGTCATATTACCAATATTCTACTATCTGCCTCTCTTATCCTGTCCTCACACTAACCTACCCCCATCCATGCCTATTGCCTAACACTAAGGGCCTTTTGATGGAGCTGAGAGTTCGGTACATGCAGATAGGCACCCGGTGTAACAAGTTAGAGCTCTTAAAACATACAGGGATAAATCATACACACAACTATCAGGTAATGTCGCTTGCTTAGAACAGACAGGAACACGGAGAGAATTACAGGAAATCACAATACCATAGAGATCATTACATCATTTTACAGACAGTGACATCTTGTGATTGCTTTACTATACTGCAATTTAGGTAATAAGGTTGTTAAACCTCTAACAATTTTCACATCGAAAATCACTGAGAAATCACAATTGCTAGCGCTTAGTGATCACTATTTTTCACAGTGATTTTTCAGCTGTTTTGTTTGTGATTGTCGTTCTGGGAATGAGATTGCAGTGAGATCGCTCCTGAAAAGTTACATGCAGTATTTTAGCGATCACAATACTGCAGTGCGAATGCTCCTATAAATTACGCTAACAATTTGCCAAAGATCGGCGATCTGCAATCGCAGTGCAAATCTCCTCCAATCGCCCCACAGTCCTTACCTACCATCTACCTGTGCCTATCACTAACACTACCACTATCCAGCGCTGCTAACAAGACTGACCACCACTACCCAGAGCTTGGCTACACAGTAGTACTGTGGTAAACTCAGTTGTATTTCCATATTTGCTAATGTGGTCTTAAATACATAATACAGGGACAGCTTTTATTAATCTATGTATTTAAAATACACTTTTTTTAAACTAAACTTTTAATTTCTGCATTTTAGAAGTGTGAAATATGTGGTGCAGAAATACAGGTGCTGAGCTCTCTAACCTGCTCCCCACATGACTTGAGGGGGCGTGGTTCCACTTCCAACTCCTAACGGAAAGAGGGTGTGAACAGTTTGATCTGTGATCTGCTGCATCAGGTATTTTACATTTCTACAGTACTAAACAAAAATGAAAAGATTAATTCTAAAAATAAAAAAATTAAATCTTCAATCTCACTATGATGTGAAAAAAAAAGAGCCCCGAACTAAGGCTTCAAATATGCCAACAAAGGCAAATATATATTTGTATAATTTTACTACTAGACTGGGGCCCCCGGCTGTCGTGCGAACCAGTGTTTGTGATTTTATATTTATTTGTTGCAGCTTCCAGGATGCAGTTGACAGGTGAATGGTTAGGGAGGGAACCGTGTGGGAGATGTGCCTACACGGGGCGTCCCTGATGTAATCTATGATTACGTCCAACTGAAGCCTCTCACCTGAATGCTAATTTATGCAATTCCTGCTAGATTTGGTACAGCAGGCAAAGGGTGTATGACACTACACCTGATTGATTGGCTGACTGGCACCTGCTGACCAAATAAAGGTAGGAAATTGCTTTAGCAGGGAGTGAGCAGTTGTGTGTGTTGCACTTAGCATTCAGTTTACAGGCAGTGGGGGTGAGTTCCCTGGGGGTGAGAGGTCCAGTGCCCACCCGCACTTCCCTCTAGGTATCGCATGGTGGTTTGGGGGCCCGCCGGCTGTCGTGCGAACCAGTGTTTATAATTTTACTACTAATAAAAAATATATAATTGTTACGAAAAATTGGAATGGATATCAAAGAATAAAAGTACGATACTATTTTTACAAAGTTACGCTTGTTATGAAGATGGAACAGATAAAATAAATGAAATTACTGCTATTTATGTTTAAATTCAGACAGCACCCAAATGCAAAACTTGCTCTGGTCCTTAATTATAGAAGTTCTTAAAAAGAAAATAAAAAAGTAGCTTAAACCTGACAGAATTATTTGGGAATTTACAGTCGTACATTACAATTCTCGCTTGCATGTAGATTTAACGCTGACAGTCACCTTTTTAAACCCTTTCCAAACCTCAGTCAGACATAATGCGACATAGGAAACATGGCTGCCACTAGGTGGCGCTGTTACTGGATAAAATGGAGCACAGCGTCGGCCTCCTCAGATCACAGTGTCTGACACTTTGATTGCCGCCATCCGAACCCTCCACTGGCACAACATGTATGTATTATGTGAGCACATTTGGGCCGGTTGTAGGGCCGCCGCTGCCGGTTCTGGTCCGACACTTCGATCCCCTGCAGCACCATGCTGCCCCGCATATTAACGGAACGACACTTGCACGACTACGAGGGGGTGGAGCACATTCATTGACTGATCTGAAGTGATACATTATAAAGGGTAACACGTTTTCTGCTAAACTCACACTAACGTTAAATGTTGGCGTTCGATGCTGGCGTTATAATTACTGGCTAAGTATTAGGGACACACAGGTGGAAATACAGACATGGGGATCACACTGACATTCAATGTGAATGATGGATTGGTATCACGTTGCATGGATGCTGTTTTCATCCACCTTGGGCCATCGTATAGTATTTACCCCTAAAGGAAATCACCAAGCGCAGATGGCACCACGCTAAGGTTGGGGCAATGGCAATGTCAATATGGCAGTTATTCCCACCATTGGAGTGGAATGAGAGGGTACCACTCACCTGTCAGCCCCGTTGGGAACTTCTGGCTATCTATACTGGGGGGATGGAGAGGCTACCCTATACTGAAGGCACATATGGCTACTTATGCTGGGGGGGTCTACCTAATACTGGGGGCATGTCTGGCTAGATAAACTGGGCATGGGTCTTCCTAATACTTGGGGCACATTTGCTACCTAAACTGGGGCGGGCACAATTTGGGGGGAAGGTGCAATTTGTAATCTCCGCCTCTAGTGCTAGAAAATCTTGTTCTGACCCCGCCTCTACCTCAGCTCAGTACAAATGTCTCAAAGAAAATCTACAAAGGGTGTGTTCTCCGTACAAGACAATCCAAAGTCCAGCTGGATGGACTTCAATCAAATGTTCATAAAGTTTATAACAAAGACTTTTCCCATCAGATAAAAGATGTCTCTCTCTAAGGAGTGGAGCTCTCTCTGAAATTCTATTATACAAATAAAACATATTCAGACTATCCTTGCTAATGACATAAAACTGTATAACTCAGATAGATATGCCACTAAGCACAGACCGGTATGTAACCCTGAATCAGGCGTGATACCTGGTGTTTTAACCTCGGAGGGGAATCCCGTGGTTTTATGGTTAATAGCCAATATTCTGAAGGCATACACAATGGCGGGATCCAGACCGGCCAGTTTGTGGCCACGGATGTTGGGCTCGATATCATTAGCCACGGTATCCCAGGGCAGCGTCTGCACGGACTTCTTAGGAGACGTGGATCGGATGCTGGCTTGCCGCTGGACCATGAAGCCCGTTAGATTTCCTGCCCACTGCGTCATCCACTCCACATCAACCTCGGTCCTCTGCCGGCTGTAGGTCAGCTTACTGATTGTCACGTTCGGAGGAGTTGGATATTCTGTAGACAAGAAAGACAAGTCTATGAAAAAACAAAGTAGTAAAGAAAAATGAAAAATCAAGGGAGGCAAGTCTTGCCTGGCAAGATCATATATTTTACTGCATCTACAACAAACTTCCGCTGTTGTGACTAAGAAACATTGCAAAAATTAAGCACCTCATTTTTCCAGCGCATCTTCCAATTGTAGTTCACGCCTTTATCATATCATGCCCTCTATACAGGCCTTCCAAATAAAGACCTACACCACCTGTAGCTCGTATAAAATGTTGCCGCAAGACTGTTAACAAACCAACTCCGGCATTGCCACATAACACCAATCCTTTGCTCACTACACTGGCTGCCCATAAAATGGGGACTCCTCTTCAAAATTGGCATGCTAACATTCAAATCTCTACACGACCTAGGATACGTGAGAGATTTCTTGCAATTGTGACACACTTCCCACAATCTCAGATCAACAGGATCTTATAACTTGACCACCCCCAGAGTCCAACTAAAAACCTTTGGAGCCAGAAGCTTCTGTCATGCTGCCCCTAACCTTTGGAATGCCTTGCCACACCCACTCAAGACAGCTCCAACCCTGGAGGCATTTTGGAGGGATCCTAGCATGAGCATGAGCATTAAAACAAAAATATTTTTTTTATTTTTATCTGGTAAACAAATAATAAAGATGCTAACCAGGCAATCCAAAAGTTAAAAATCACTCTTACTTTTCTTCTCTATAAAACATCATTCCCCAGTTTCCCTGACTCTTATTTGGTACATCTGCCTCACAAAGGAAGTTGCAGGGCATGCTGGGATTTCTTTTTTGCTTCTTTACTTTTCCCTCAGACATAACTAATGCAGACTGATTGGCTGAAGCTTCTTTCCCTCCTGTCTTTCCCACCCACACCTCTGTTCCTCTCATGCTGAGACAATGCACTTTCTACTGCAGAGCTGGGTGGGAGTGTCTGAAGACTGGGAGGAGGACGGGCAATGCATACACAGAGTTAGGCAGGAAATGATGTCAGGATTGGCTTCAAGATAGACACAGTCAAAATGGAAAATCCAAAGAAGGATTTTCTCTTTTTTTTACTATAGAAAAATCACTAAAATCAAAATGTGGACAGTACAATACATATGTTATGTAAGTAGAGCAAGTATTTATCTATGGCTGACAGCTCCTCTTTAAAGCAAACCTGAACTGTTGTCCTTTCAGTTATAACTGACAGCAACTGATATATAGTGGAAAAGTGCCTGGACCTAAGTCTTTTTAGCTTCCGGAGAGACAAGTCTGACTAGATCTAGTCAGAACTGGAAGGAATCGTTGTTAGAAGAAAATGGCGAGCTTCTGAGAGGAACTGACAGTGAGGTAAGTATGTGATATTCATTTGCAGGTACGTCATGTGTTTAGTTTAAATAATTTTACTCAGTTCAGGTTCCCTTTAATGGACCTGGCTCAGCCTTGCAGTATGTTTTCTCCGATGGAGACAGGAGGAACACTCGGGTTAAATGATCCACCCAAGCCAACTGCTGTCAGGCTACTGAGTGTCAGGTCTGAACAAATATAACACTATTGCCTGAAACAATCACTAACGATCATTTTGGGAAATAAAAGTCTTAAGGTAGCCATACACTGGTCGATTTGCCATTAGATCGACCAGCTGACAGATCCCTATCTGATCGAATCTGATCAGAGAGGGATCGTATGGCGGCCTTTACTGCAAACAGATTGTGAATCGATTTCAGCCTGAAACCGATCACAGTCTGTGGAGCCGCCGCTGCCGCCTGTCCCCCCCCCCCCCCCCCGCGCGCATACATTACCTGACGCTGGCTCCCGGGCATCTTCTCCGCATCTTCTCCACCCTGCACCCGCTCCATCCCAGCGCTTCCTGTGTCACTCCGTGACCAGGAAGTTCAAATAGAGCGCCCTCTATTTGAACTTCGTGGTCACTGCAGTGACAGGAAGCGCCAAGATGGAGCGGGTGCAGCGTGGAGAAGATGCGGAGAAGACGCCCGGGAGCCAGCGTCAGGTAATGTATACCTGATCGGATCGGCCGCCGCTAGCGACGCGCACCCTACCTGCGGGCGATCGAGGGTAATTTCCGGCACAGTGCGATCGACGGACCGATACGATTTCGGGAGGAAATCGGATCGGCGGGTGCGTTTAGCGCGAACAATTGGCAGCAGATTCGATCCCAGGATCGAATCTGCTGTCGAAACGGCCACGAATCGGGCCAGTGTATGGCCACCTTTATTGGTTTTACAGGTCTAAAAGGCCACCTGAGCTGGCATATGACAGAGTGAGATCAATGTCAGAACAGTCCCAAGCCTGCATAGAACTAGGCTGTGTTAATTTGTTCTTTTACTCATTATAAAGGTGGCCATACAGGCATACACTGATAGATTTGCAGCAGATTCGACCATCAGATAGATTTCTGGCAGATGCCTGTCAAGTCCAATCTGACAGGAATCTATCTGACGTGTGCCACACACTAGGAACAGATTTCCAATTCTGAAATATATTGGAAATCTATTGAAAATCAATCTAAATGCATTATTGCACCATTAGATCCAATGCAACTCTATGGGCCATGGATCTGCTGCCAGCAGAAGATCGACCTAAATCTTCCATACTGTCAGATAGATCAAATCAATCGATCAAAGGCTGAAATCGACCAGTGTATGGGCCCCTTAAGGGTTAAAATTCACAGATTCTGAATGATAGTTTCCCTTCAGCCAGACTATAGGAATTCAGTGATAATTAATTACAGGCTATAAACCGCATTCTGAATGCAAAAATAACATTCTCAAGATGGAGGTTTTAAAACATGTAAAATTGGCATCATTCAGCTGAGACCATAAAAACTATATTCCTATGTTTTTAGCTTTTAAACACAAAATAAGGCTGTGGGATTCCAGTTCTATTTAGGAGAAAAGCTGGCCATACACTGGCCCGATTTGCGCCCGTTTCGACAGCAGATTCGATCACTGGGATCGAATCTGCTGCCAATCGTTCACGCTACACGCCGAATTTCGATCCATTTCGTCCGATCCCGTCGATCGCGCCGTGCGGAAAATAACCGTCGATCGCCCGCGGGTAAAGAGCGCATCGCTAGCGGCGTTCGAGTGCCCGACGACCGACGCAATAGAGCCCGCATACATTACCTGCTCCGCCGGCGCGACTCCAGTCTCCCGGTCACCGCTGCTCTGTCTGCGCTTTGGTCTCCAGGTCTAGCATGCCTCACTTCTTCTAGCCCGGCAGGAAGTTTAAACAGTAGAGCGCCCTCTACTGTTTAAACTTCCTGCCGGGCTAGAAGAAGTGAAGCATGCCGGACCTGGAGACCAGAGCGGAGAAGACAGCGGAGACCGGGAGACTGGAGTCGCGCCGGCGGAGCAGGTAATGTATGCAGGCATGCGGGCGGGGGGAGCGGCGGCAGCAGCACCACCACAACAGATTGTGAACTTTTTCAGGCTGAAATCGGTTCACAATCTGTTTGCTGTAAAGGTAGCCATACGATCCCTCTCTGATCAGATTCGATCAGATAGGGATCTGTCTGTTGGTCGAATCTGATGGCAAATTGACCAGTGTATGGCCACCTAAAGACTACAGATACAATTGTTTATCCCATCAATTTATTTTCAGTTCACGTTTCATTTAAAACCTACCTAAACCCTTGCAGCAAAGTTCCCGGCCCCTGGTAGATGTGATGGTAATGCAGGTCTACCCTGCTAAGAACATCTTTTGGTTTTGGAAAGAATTGTGTCAGAACGGAGATACTTCTGAAGCAAACGGTTTAAAGAGGAACCGTAGTGGAAATAAAGTAATTAATAAAATTGCTTTTTTTTTTCAATATTAAATTACAAGTTAAGTAGTCGGTGTTTGTCCACTGTAAAATCATCCCTCTCCCCGATTTACATTCTGAAATGTATCACTGGTGGTGACATCTGTAGTTCTGCCAGGTGATCTCTGCAGAATGTTTGTTTACTGAGAGTTCTGAGGCCAGTGAAAATAATGTCGAGTCTCCCAAAATGCTCTAGGAGGGGAATTCTGCATAGTTAAACAGCCTAGGCTAAGCGTTACCGGGAAGGTGGGGGCTACATACAAATATACAGCAATATATTGATAGATTAAGTGTTTCTGATGCTGAAAATGTATCATAAAAGTGGGTATCCTGAATCATTTACTGCATTCTACAATACATCACTACAGGGCCTCTTTAAAAATACCTTTCTATCATTAATGTGCACATCAAGGATTAATTAAAGGGAGTGTGAAGCAATATTTATCCTGCTCTTCTCCTGGTCCCCTCGTTCCACCGCAGGATCCCTGTTAGCAGTCTCTGACCCATTGGGTATGCTCTCTTCCGCTTTGGGTGGGCTTTGGAAGTCCACTTGGGCTCCTGAAGACGGTCTGCTCCGTACTGCGCACACGTGAGCCCACTCTCTCGCACACATTCGCGCGTGCACAGTACAGAGCCGCACATCTTCAGGAGCACTCGGGCTCCCAAAGACTTCTGAAGTCTCCCGTGGTGGGAGATTTGAATGGAGGAGCCTGCAGGGGGAACGAGCAGATAAGGAGAACCTTCTCTCTCCTTAGGTGAGTATCTGTTTTTCTTTTTCTTTTTTTAATGCCGCTTCAGATTTTCTTTAAAAGGCACTTACAATTGAACTTGATGCCATCTGTAAAATACTCTTTTTCATGACAATGTCCACAAGCCTTCATGAGGTGTAAATACAGTGTGAAGACATGACATACGTACTGGTGACGGTGAGGTGTATGAGCAGGGAGGTGTTCCCCACGGCGTTGGAGGCCATACACCGATAGTGTCCGCTATCTTTGTCCCACACGGTTTCCCGCACGGTCAGGTTTGACGTGCCGTCCTCCTTGTAGATGCCGTACTTCTGGGAATCGGTGATGATCTCCTGGTTGTTGTTGTCAAACCAGGTGATCTCTGAGCTTGGCATGGCCAGTTTGAGATTGCACAACATCTGAATGCTGTTGCCCTCCAGTATGGAGTTGGTCATCGATGGGGAGTCCAGAACTGGGGCCTCTGAGGAAAAGTACGGGAGAGTAGTTTATAAAATTCTAGCAGGATGCATGTAATGCTGGGTACACACGATGAGATTTCCCGCTCGATTTGCGGATCGATTCGATTATTTCAAACATGTTCGATTGGATTTCGATCGTTTTTTCCGTCGATTTTGCATACCTATCATGAAAAAAACGATCGAAATCCAATCGAACATGTTTGAAATAATCGAATCGATCCGTTCGATCCCGGGAATTGAACGGGAAATCTCATCGTGTGTACCCAGCATAAGGGCTCAATTCACTTAGACCTGTTCACTAAAAAACGGTAAAATACTGCATTCTGTATTTAAGACTTTTTTTTACAAATTTTACACACATGCGGTATAGTTTGGTAACTCATTGAAAAACATAGCTTTAATAAGACTTGTTTGGTAAAAAGTCTAAGCAGCTGTGGAGTAGGCCTCGGCAGCAAGCTGCGTTCTGACCAGAGTGATAATTCTTCAGGTGATCTGCCTAAAATATGAGGCATTCCTTTACAAGTTGCTGCTTCTGTCCTGTGATACTGTACAAGAGTAAAAGGCATCCAATGCGTCCTTTTAGATCTGCATGCATGCCACGAGAGGTCCCTCTATGTGTATAAGCCTTCCCTAATCCATGTCTAAAGGGTTACTAGGGAAACCTCTATGAATGTGCACCGCTCCTTCATTTCAACATTTTGCTTCTTTTTTGATGTCCCGCCCAGCAGTACTTAGGTGCCAATGGGGTTAGCAGCAGTATAGAGTGGCTCCTCCTACTGGCCGTCTCCTTTGCCTGTAACTTTTTACCGAATGTCTGATTGTTAGTTACCGACAGCTCCAGGCCGGAGAGGGATTTACCCGCCAAGTTGGTAATTTACTTCATTAGCCGGTAACTTTCGTTTTCCATGCTGTAACAGCCTTAGTGAATAGACATTTCACAAGATGTTCGGTAAAATCAGCTGTTTTCTGCATTAGTGAATGGCGTAACGCTTAGTGAATTGAGCCCAGTGATGTCACTTGTTCAATATTTCCAGTAAACATCGTACAGACAGTAAGTGTGACCACTACGGCTCTATACAAGTGTAAGGAAAACCACATCAATATACACTTCATTACTTTGCAAATCAAAAATGGTAAATTACTACTGCCCTAAATAGTGTGTTTAAAAAAATCTAAATATTAATGCAAAATTACTTATATCTTAGGCTCCTATAATTATATCTCGAGCTTTAAAACATAGGAATAAATAGTAATTATTGCAAGTAAAATTGTGGACACTCTTTCACTCTGTCTAGAGATAAAGTGGGACACTTAAACCACACCTGATGGGAGAGGGACATGGAGGCTGCCATATTTATTTCCTTTTAAACAATGTATATTGCCACTAGACACCAGGAAACTGTATAGGGAGGGGAGGGAACTGTATAGGGCATGGAGCGGGATCACTAGACACCAAGGAACAGTATAGGAGAGGAAGGGGGATCACTAGACACCAGGGGAATGTAATGGAGGGGGGGGGGGGGGCACTAGACACCAGGAAATTGTATAGCGGAGGGAGGGGGTGTCACTAGACACCAGGGAACTGTATAGGGAGGGGAGGGATGTATAGGGGAGGGAGGGGGCTTCTAGACACCAGGGAACTGTATGGGGAGGGGGTTCACTGGACACCAGGGAACTGTATATGGGAGTGAGGGGAGCACTAGACACCAGGGAAGAACTCTAGATTAATATCAGATTTACTGCAACCGGGAACAGCTAATAACAACCGGGAAGAGCAACTAACAAAAGTGACTCTGGCTCAGACATACAAAATAGCTGTGCTCCTCCTACACAGACCATAAATAGGGGAAAGGGAGGTGCAACGGGATGTGGTCAGGTTAAATGCAAATCAATATTAACCCTTGCATGCAAAGCTTGCACTTGCAGAAAACGCCATTGCTCCCAACAGTCTGTTTTCGGAGGGACAGTCCCTCTTTGGGAACCGAATCCCCCAGTCCCTCTTACTTCCTCATTTGTTCCTTTTTCGGGACTGATGTACAGATCTATGTAAATATGTTTTTTTTCTACTGAAATTGATTGAAATTGACTTTATGGCACGCTCATCCTTTAACTTAGTATGTTTTTACTTTTAAATGTCATTATGAAGTAAAACTAATGATATTAGAAAGGGCCAGCATGGTTTGAATGATACAGTAAAACATCATCTTTTACTTTTGAATTCTTTGTGATAGGCGTGACTAGGGGTGTGGCTGGGCGTGGCTAGAGGCGTGTTTTAAAGTATTCCTTTTTCTTAACGCATCGCACCCAGCAATCAAAACTGCCAAACAAAATGGAGGGATCTTGGCACTCCAAAAATGCAGCAACATTCTCAAATTAAGCCAACCCACCAATATTATCAAGGTTCCTTCTTTACGATGGTTTTCTCTTAGGCTCAGTTCATACTGGTGATTCTGAGAGTCATATACCACGGTTGTTTTAACCCCTCTGTCCATGCAACTATTGGGAGCAGTCTTGCATGGTTAAAGTGTACCCAAGATGGGGAAAACAAAAGTATATACTCATCTCCAGGGCCGGATTTACCATAAGGCACTGCAGGCTCATGCCTACAGGCGCCTGATGATGGAAAGGTGACTCCTCCCCCTCCCCTAGTGCCTCCCTCCCTCCTTCCCTATACAGAGCCCTGATGAAAGTGTAAATGAGAGTTTACTCACCCTGATCTCTGCATTCTATTGATGAGATCTCCCTTCAGTTACGGGCACCTCTAGCTACTTAATATTGAGGTTCCTCTAGCTACGTAATACTTGGGGGCGCCTCTAGCTACTTGATATTAAGGGGAATTCTAAATAATACTAAAAGGCGCCTGTAGCTACCTATGATGGGCAAGGGAAGTAGGGGAGGAGTGACAGCTGGGACAGCCAGCACATTTGTGGTGCAGTTTGGTGGTGGGGTTGTAGGTTCACCAAGGGCGACGTCTAAGGTGCCAGGATATCTTTGCCTATAGGCTCCTGTGAAGTAAATCCGGGCCTGCTCATCTCTATAATATGTAGGCTACTCTGAGCCCCCCAGTTGCAAATGTAATTATAAATGTTATAATGTATGACTTAGGGACCTACAGATCTAACATCAAACTAACAAACAAAATAACTCACACAAAACAAAAGATAAAACCATAAGAAACTGCTTGAAGTAAACTTTTACTCTCCCCCAAAAGAGGAAAAATGAGATACTTACCTAAGTAGAGTGAAGTCTCAGGATAGTCTCATCCCTGACCCCACTGTTGTCACACAGGCTTCCTCTGAACGTATTGGACAAGAGCTTGCTGGATATACTGTATTCTCGTCAGCGCGCTCCCCACCGTGTACAGATGAGGTCATTTGCACAAGATGGGAAAGCTATTGGGGTTGGGTCAGGGCCGGGCCGAGGCATAGGCTGGAGAGGCTCCAGCCTCAGGGCGCAGTGTAGGAGGGGGCGCACAATTCATTCAGCTGTCATTCCTAATTGTGTTTTAAGCAGAAAGAAATAAGAAAAGGGGATACATAGCAGTGACTGCAAGCCAGATAACTAGATATTAAGGTGTTGGGGAGGTTGTGGGCCCTGTGGCACCTCTTAGTCTAATAGCAATCAGTGTGTGACAGCTGGGGTGGGAGGGATGGAGGGGCGCATTTTGGTGTGTCAGCCTTGGGTGCTGGAGGACCTTGTCCCAGCTCTAATGGAGTGGTCGGAGTTGAAAAGCTGGATGGCTGGGGGAAGAAAGAGGTCCTGTGGCTTGAGGTTCTGGTAGAGATGGACCTGTAACTGCGGCCTGAGGGAAGAGAATCAAAAGAACAGTTGCCAGGGTTTGAGGAATCTTTCTCTATCTTGATGACCCTGAAACATAGTTTGGAGGAGTAGAGAATGTCGAGGGATAGGAGGGGAGGGGTCCTGATGATCTTTTCTGTGGCATTGCTGACACTCTATAGTTTGTACCTGTTGCTCATGGAGGCACCTGTGTACCATATGATGATGGATGATGGAGCTGCATAGGTAGCAGTGTAGACGCTGGTCAGAAAGGCCTGTGAAATGCCAAATTTTTTGTTGGGCGTTTTTTCTGGATTTTGGCGGCGTTCTCATCCCACCTTAGGTTTCTGGAGATGGTGGTGCCCAGTAAGCAGGCGTTGGGTACCTTAGAAACCCCTGTGCCCTCCATGAGGGCTTGGGAAAGTTTGGGAGAGTTTACCCTGAAGTCAGTTATCAGTTTGATGGTTTTTGCCATGTTGAAGACGAGTTTGTGCAGAGTCCCTCAATATCTACTGTATATGGTAAGAGTTCTCCACTCCTGTCTATGAGGCCTAGGCTTGTGGTATAATCTGGGAATTTGATGACCTTGACAGAGTTGTTATTTTGAGGTGCAGTTTTTTATGTACATGGAGAATGGCATTGGAGACAGAACACAGCCTTGAGTGGTGCTGGTGATTCATTCTAGAGAGGAGGAACTGTCTGTCAAACTTGACCACTTGAGTTCTATTTGTAAGGAAGTCTGTTAGCCACTTGCAGAGGATGGGATGCACTTTGAGTTGTAACAGGTTTTTGTATAGGATACTGGGGCTAATAGTGTTGAAGGCAGTGCTGAAGTCCAGGAGAAGGATTCCGGAGTAGGTGTCCGGTCTGTCAAGATGGTCCAAGATGTACTCCAGGCTGATACTGATGGCATCATAAATGGACCTGTTTGCTCTGTATGCGAACTGGAGTGGGTCAATTAGGTGTTTGGTGGTGTGTTTCAGGTGGAACAGGATCAGCCTTTCATAGACCTCCATGACATTTGATGATAATGCAATTGGTGTGTACATGGGGAGATCAGCAACTCCTGGTTTCTTTGGGATGGAAATTATTGTGGATTTTGTTTAGGCAGGAGGATACTTTGCAATCTTTAAAGGATTGTGTGAGTAGGGCGGTGGAGACTGGGGCCAGCTGAGTTGTGCAGGTTTTCAGGCAGAGAGTTGACTCACCATCCCTGCTTGGCATTCTCCTGGAATTTAGTTTCTGCAGGTGCTTCAGTACCTCTGCTTCTTCAATCATCAGTGGTGCCAGGGGACCTGGGTTGGTTAGCATTGGGGACACAGTGGTGAGTGCTGTTTTTAGGTCACGGGTGCAGTCTTGGGGAGAATTAGTTTGGATGTCATGGAACCTTTAGTAGAACCGGTTTAGATCCTCAGCTTGTTGTTGGAGATCATGTGTTGAGGCACCAGGACCGATCAGTAAGTGCAGTTGAATCAAGCTGGCTGCTGCTTTGCCTCTCATGTCCACATTCTGCCTGTGTTGAGAACGTGTTTGGTTGACTCAAGGGGCCTTCTGTAGGTGGGGATCAGTTGGATTAGTTGGATGAGGCAGTGGTCAGAGTTGCCGAGGGCAGCCCATGGAGCAACTTTTTTTTTTTTTTTTTTTTTTCACAAATCAATTTTTATTTTGAAGGTAAGAGAGAAACATTACAGAAAAATAGCACATCGCTCCCACAGCAGTTGGATTAGTTGGATGAGGCAGTGGTCAGAGTTGCCGAGGGCAGCCCATGGAGCAACTTTTAAGCATCCTTGAGGACTGTGTAGCAATGGTCAAAAGTGTTTTGGTTTCTGGTGGGACACTTGGTATGTTATTTATGAGGTGGCAACTCCAAGTGAAGGTTGACTCTGTTGAAGTCCTCCGTAATGATGATGATCAAGTTTGGTAGGGTCATCTTCCAGTGCAAGATGGTGTCGCTTTGAGTGCGCAGGGCATTTTTGACATTTGGGATGGTGGGATAGGAGACGAGAGTGTAATGGTATAAGATGTTACTTTCTCACATGTAAATGTGCAGTAAAGCAGCCACTATTTCAATTACTTACACGGTTAATTAAGAACTGATGCCACCATGGACTGTTCTCGCTTACTGCTATCTCTGCAGTGGCTGGATGGTGTACTGGTTAAGGGCTCTGCCTCTGACATGGGAGACCAGGGTTCGAATCTTGGCTCTGCCTGTTCAATAAGCCAGTAATTCAGTAAGGAGTTCATTGGGCAAGACTCCCTAACACTGCTACTGCCTACTGAGTGCGCTCTAGTGGCTGCCTCGCAAGCGCTTTGAGTCCGACAGGAGAAAGGCGCTATACAAATACTGCCATTATTATGAACTCTGTGCTGATCACGACATCAGTCGTGACAAAACCAGCAACCTGATTAAGAATTAAGCTTTTAAAGACTAGTTGTACATACATTTCTTACAAGAAAAGTACACACAGTTATTTGATCAGAAGACTCTGTAGTTGGTAACATTTATAAATGAACATGGGAGGGGGGGGGGGGGGGGACACTATGTTTGTTACGATTACAATTAGTTGGATCAGAATTATAACTGGAGTTATCCTTAAAGTGGGTTTTAGTCTCTATTTAACCATGCTCAGACTATTCTGGACTTATGTCTGGAAGGGAGAAGAACCTGGGAACACACATACACCGAACTGGATGAACGTTTTAAATAATTGCATGCCTTTTATTTGAGTTCTCTAAGTAATCTAAAATTTCACACAGTCATTAGACGATCTTTTGCCCGATATGATAGTGTATGGTTAGATGGGGCAATGATCGATTCTTTGTATAACTTTCTGCAGAGTCAGGGGAATATCTTCTGAAAGCCAAAAAGGACGTGCTCCCACTATGGACGGTCTCCTCCTTTTCTTTGCCCCACACAAAAGCACGTTCCGTCGAGTTGTTCCTGCATAAACCGATAGTTGGACCGATCTTTGAACGGCTAACTATAGAATGAACCAGCTACAAATACTTCAATACTTAAAGACTACAATCATATACACATCTGTTCTTACCAAGCTTGAGCCGGCACGTGGACTGTCGGCTCATCATGGGATGAAGAGCCGTACAGGTGAATAGTTTACCGTTGTAGGTCCGATCGGGCTTGAAGACATAGATGTTGGAGGATTCCCTGACATCGCCAACCTCTCCGCCATTCCATTGCAGGGTAATGCGAGGAAGACCACCTGTCCACTCACACGTCAGCATGATAAATTCATTCAACCTGGTGGCTACGGCAGAACAGTTCGGGCCTCCAGAGGGCATCACTGACAAAGACAAACATACACAAAGGAAAGGAATTACACGCTATGGAGAACAGGCTAAGAAAACGGCAGTCATATTAATTGGCCAGCAGCAGGAAAGGATTTGGGGCCCTAGACAAGAGCAGCTTTGCTGGGGAAACTCATTCGGATTTCACAGAAACAACATTTCCGCATTTCTGATTGAAAATCAGTATTTTTGTTCAGAAATTAGATTTCTGCAGAAATACTGCATAACTCAGTAATTTTAGCCCAATCCCAGAACTCGGAAGTATTTGGCCAATCAGAGAATTTAAAAAATTACCCCCTCCTCCCCCCCCCCCCCCCCCCCCCCCCAAAAAAAAAGAGACTCCTCGGAAATCGGAGTTTCAGTGGAATCAGAAATCAGCATTTCTGACCATCCCTAGTTTTTGCCCACCGCTGCTGGTTACCTTTTTATTTTTTAACAATATTTGGTGGGGCTAGCATCCACCAGGCCCCTAGCCTCTCTCTAGGCCCTAGGCAACTTGTGGATGATCCAGCTCTGGCCAGCAGCCAAGTTCAAGGGGCACTATGGCAAAAAAGTGTAAAATTTAAATTACATGTAAACATATACAAATAAGCAGTACATTTTTTTCCAGGGTAGAATGGGACATAAATTACTTTTCTCCTATGATGTTGTCATTTACAGTAGGTAGTAGAAATCTGACATTACTGACAGGTTTTGGACTAGCCCATCTCCTTATGGGGGATTCTCAGCATGGCCTTTATTCTTTATAAAGACATTCCCTGAAAAGTATGTATACAAAGCTGCTGGCCAGCCTCCCTGCTCGCTGCACAGTTTTTTGGCAGTTGGATGGAGCAACCACCAAGTGCTTTGAAAATAAAGTATTCGTTTACATGTACTTTAAATTTTACACTTTTTTTGCCATGGTGCCCTTTTAATTGAAGCTGAACTCTGATCTGTCTGTGATAACAGCTGATACGCCCCCAAGAAGTAGACAGCTAATACAATCTCAACTTATGACAAAACTATCCTGTGGAGATGAAACACAATACTGAAGTTCCTATGATGACCCCTCTAGGAGGCTTCTGGTACCTGATCTGCCTGATCCTCCTCTTTTTATCTCAGCGGGTCCATTCTCATCATCCCTGCTGTGACAATAAAGAACCTACAGCCGTAGATGGTCCCTACTCCCGCCCAGCTGGGACTTGGCTCTATGTTGGGGCGCGGTGGGAGCATTAATGGACAGACAGACGGACCACTGGGGTCACCGGACACTGCAGGCCTAACAGCCATCAAAGGGTGGGGCTTCACTGCTGTGCTGGCTGAGAAGGGATTTCTTTCCCCGCTATTTGAGATAAAGGTATAAATGTCTATTGACTTCATGGATGTTGCTTCTCTAGTTCTTCTTTCTATGGTTTACTGCACTTCACCCCACTGTAGGAAGTTGGAGGTTAGAGCACTCTTCAAAGGAGCCTGAACTGCCCTGAAAAATGAATTTCTGAACTTATCTGGGGCTTCCTCTGGCCCCTGTAGTCCATGAGGTACTTTTGTGTCCTCTGGGTCCCCTCTGTTTTCCTGCTGGCGGTTTTATTAAATGCGCTACCCAGGCGAGAGATGTGGCCTCTCCATGCACCCGTCACAATCGCACATGCACAGAACGCTTCTGGTGGCAGACAACGGGGGGCCAGAGGAAGCCCCAGGTAAGTTTAGAAGTTAATTTTTCAGGCAAATTCAGGTTCCCTTTAAGTTGGCAAGAGATATGCAAATAAGTTGCAAATGCAGAATTATGCAAATGTTGTTGAAAATCTATGTGGCTTGGATATGTACCAATTGCATGCTTCCAAGATTGGATTAGCCCATTTACAACCTGCACAGATTTTCAACACAATCCCTACCGACTATTGTGGATTCTGTAACACGTAGAGCTGGTCAAAACATTCAGTCACCAGTATGCCAAAATAGCTGGCACAGTAGCTTTTTAAAAAAAAAATAGCTGGCAGTCTAAGGGTTAATTGTAAAATATAATTTAACACAAATAAATCTACAACAACGTTACGTAAAGCAAATTGCTCGGCAGTTACGCTACTGTCAGACAACAGTTCCTCGTTATGGAAATCTTGGCTACATACAAAAACATTCACACCCCGGGGAGATCTTTACCAGTGCAAGAAAAACTGGAGCAGATGTTCAGATCAAGGATTGTGATTGGTTGCTCTGAGCATCTGCTCCACCTCGGCTCCTCCTTGTAATGGTTCTGATACATCTGCCCCAACACTTCCAAAATCTTCTCAGGTTGCTGTATTGATGACTTACCCACGGTGGTGGCACAGGTAAGGTTCCTCTTCAGGGACGGGTGAGATATGGAGCAGTAGTAAGTGGTGCTGTTCTTCAGCTCCGTCCCTCTCTTTACCACGGTGGCATTAGCTTTTGACACAATGACACGATCTGCTTCACTTTGTTTCATCCAGTAAAGTTGTGCCAGTGGGAGCCCACCGGGCCACGTGCACCAGAGGGCCACATCCGTGTACTGGTTCTGTGGCAGTGCTGTGCAGGTGGGAGATCCCTCTGGCAAATCTGCACAAGAAACAGTGAGAATGCACCAAACAACAAACATAGTACAGACACTGGTGACACAGATGGTCTAAGTACCTATGATGCCTATCCTATGTCCTAAACATCAATAACATTTCTGGACAATCATATGACATCAACGCTACTTGAGAGACGAGAAACACCAGGATTTATTCTTCAAGACTCTTGATTTTTCTTGTCGAGCCAACTCCGGAGCTACGCAACATTTAGGACTGTGGCCTACTGAACATGGTGCCGAACAAGTCTACTTCTCTAGTAACTGGGACTGATTTGCCCGAGCAGCAATGCCAGCTTACGTTCAGTTCAAACATCTTACCAAGTGCTGAGAAGGTTCTAACTTCCAAACTCATTTATGTGATTGGGTATTATGATTCTGGTTTACTTTACCTTTAATGGCCACAGCTTGAGAGTGATATGTGAGGAAACAGTGGCGTAGCTAAGGAGCTGTGGGCCCCGATGCAAGTTTTACAATCGGGTCCCCCAAACACTCTATACATAGCAATTGATACGGTGCACCAAAACCTGCCAATGGCAACTACAGAGTCAGAGGTGCAAGGAAGGGACGGGAAACAGTTTGTTAATGATTACCACTATTCAAAGTATCTATAGAAGTGATTATTATGAGCACAGGACCAATAGAGAGCTAATACTGTAGTTGAGGGAGGGCCCTTCGGGGCCCCTCTGGCCCAAGGGCCCCGATGCGGTCGCTACCGCTGCACCCCCTATTGCTACGCCCCTGTGAGGAAAATGCCTCATCTCAGGATGAAGGTCAGAGGGAAATAATGTCAGTGTGAAAGGCATATGAGGGAGTCCTAACTCCAGGAGACATTAAATATATTCTATACGTTATCATCCACTGCCAATATGAAGAGATGTACTTAAAATTTTGCCCATGTACACTGCAGGAAGTTTAAAAACAGTTCTGAGGATGTGAACTAAAAGGCGACACTTAAAGCCGGATTGTCACCATAAAAAATCAAATTTCAACAGCAACTGCTCTGAGTAAGTGATAAAGATGCTAATCCTGCATTCAAAACTTTCAAAACTTTTTCTGCTGTTATCCCATACTTAAGGAGCACTGGCCCTTTAGTAGTCAGTGCCAAACAGTTGCATGCTGGGGGTTCTTTTTATCTATAATATATTCCTCCTCTTCTATTTATTTCCCTACCTAGCTGCTTATCTGAAACACGATCCCCTGCTCACTTGTGTTTACAAGCAAGGCTGAGGCGACTCAGCGATTGGAGGAGAAAAGAAAAAAAGTAAAGGGCAGAAATGACATCAGGATTTAGCCTAAACTGTGGGCAAAAGACATGGATCCCACCAGATACAGAATTCTCTTCATTTACTATATAACATTCACTGAAATCAAAATGTGGACAGTACAATGCATGTGTTATGTAAGTAGATCAAGTATTTATCTACTTATATATGTGTTTTCTTCCCTGGCATAGTATGGCTGATCCTCCTGCTTTAGGCTGAGTACCCACCGGTAGATGGATCAGGGAATCTCCTGCAACGATGACAAACTATTGTTCCCCGATCCTTCTTTTCAAATCACGTAGCGCGGGAAAAAAATGATGAGCGTGATCGAGTGATCGCTGTCACTAGGGTTAGGGAGTTGGCTAGGGGGTGGAATGGTCATGACTGGAGGGTTGGCAGGGGCGTGTCTTGAAGGTTTCCTACTTTCTCATGTCAGAAAGTGGGGAGGCGTGCCTTAGGTCAGACCTGTAACCTGAGCTGAATGTTCCACAAGTAGTCCAGCTGCAAGAACACACCTGAAAACGGGACTTCATAAAGACAAAGTGACAACAACTATACAGCATAAGAGTGAACAACCCTTTCTGACAGCAAAATGATGTCATATGTCTTTGTGTTTGGCATTTTGGCTTTAAAGACCGTTCTTCAGGGGCATAAAGAGATAATTTGCATATACAGTAGCAGTGCGTTGTGGGTAACCAAAGATGATCACTTTTTAGCTGAATTATCGCAAATTCCTTCTGTTTTAAAGGGGTTCTGTGACCCTTTTTTCTGATTACAATGTAAATGAATTGATAAATTCCTTTAATAAGTACAAATCTATTTTTTACTTCTCTTGTGTTGAAAAAGCTGTGCCATCTCTCTCCAGCTCCTTCCTAATTATTCGTCTTGTTAGATGAATATTGTGCTGCAGGAAGAGGCAGACTATCAGCAGCTGTTCCTTCCTGCTATCTGCCTCTCCCTTCCCCTGCTGTCTGGAGTGCACAAAGGTCAATGATGACTCATGATGACGTGATAGCAGGGGGAGGGAAAGACAAGGAGGAACAGCTGCTGTTAGTCTGCCTCTTCCTGCAGCACAATATTCCTCTAACAAGATAAATAATTAGAAAGGCCAGTACACTACCCTCAATGTGGGTGGAGCCACATGGAATGATGTCACACAGTGGGCGGGGAAAGTAAGGAGAACAATGTGCTTGGCCAGAAGCGATGAAATACCAGCACAAGACCAATGAAAAGCTAATACTGCCATTGAGAGAGGGCCCCTTTGTTCCAAGGGCCCCACTGCGGTTGCAACCTCTGCATCCCCTACGCCACTGTATGTTATAAATTCAACAGATTCTAACCAAATATATCAGCTAGTTCAGGACATGAGCAAGTTTTACATTTCAGGGAAACATCAGAGCAAATTCACTCAGAATAATTTTGACAAACTAAATATAAAAGTATAATGCTCTGTAAAGTACAACTCATTTCCAGCCTCAGTTTATAATATTCCACAAACCAGTCAAACTGTATTTACCAAGACGTTAAAATGTGAAAAGCTCATTTCTTGTTGGGTCACCAGTCGTCATATCTACATGGAACAAAAATACCCAATTTTTTTTTTTACAGATGAAAACAAATTAGTACATTGGGGGCAGAGGGAGGGGGGGGGGGGATATTGGGGGTCATCTTATATCAATGGACAAGGTCTCCTCCTGCCTATCCGCCATCTCCTCCTGGATGTCCGCTAGGTTCCTGAAACTAAATCTAGACAAAATGGAATTTATGATCTTCCCACCCCGGCCATCCACGAACCTCCCAGATGTGCAGGTCACTGTTAACCACACTACCATTCGCCCTACCTCTCAAGCCCGATGTCTGGGTGTCACCCTGGACTCCGTACTCTCCTTCACTCCCCACATCCAAAACCTCACAAAGTCCTGCAACTTCCACCTTCGTAACATCTGCAAGATTCGCCCCTTCCTGACCTCTGCCACCACCAAACTCCTCATCCTTGCCCTCATAATTTCCTACTTTGACTACTGCAACACCCTTCTGTCTGGTCTCCCTATGACCCGAATAGCCCCACTGTAGTCCATCATGAATGCAGCAGCCAGAATTATCCACTCCTCCCATCCCCAAGGCGGCTCCCCTCTGTGAATCCCTCCACTGGCTTTCTATCCAGTCCAGAATCAGATTCAAGATACAGTGTCTGACTGACAAATCTGTCCACAAAAGCTGTCCAACCTACATTTCCGATCTCACTCAGAGGTACACACCTAGCCGCTCACTCCGCTCTTCCAATGAACTTCGCCTGACCGTCCCCCACATCACCCAGTCCCATGCACACCTCCAGGACTTCTCAAGAGCTGCTCCAACACTATGGAATTCCCTACCTCCACCCATTAGGGCAGCCCCCTCCTTCAACATCTTCAAGAAAGCCCTCAAAACTCACCTTTTCACTCTAGCCTACCACTCCTCACAAGTGCTCTAAACCCGCAGCTGAACTCTGGTCCCTACCTTTTGTGTGCCCACCTCTCCCTCTAGATTGTAAGCCTTTGGGCAGGGTCCTCCTCCTTTTGTGTCCTACCTGTTCACGCACCTCCATCACTGTACACCCATCCTATGGATCTGAGTGAACTGGACTGGCCTAATCTCCATGCTCCCCTCCAGTGACTGACTAAGCATTACCTTGTACTCATACTGTGCTGTGTGATCTCCATGCTCCCCTCCAGTGACTAAGCATGACCTTGTACTCATACTGTGCTGTGTGATCTCCATGCTCCCCTCCAGTGACTGACCAAGCATTACCTTGTACTCATACTGTGCTGTGTGATCTCCATGCTCCCATCCAGTGACTAAGCATTACCTGGTACTCATACTGTGCTGTGTGATCTCCATGCTCCATCCAGTGACTAAGCATTACCTTGTACTCATACTGTGCTGTGTGATCTCCATGCTCCCATCCAGTGACTAAGCATTGCCTGGTACTCATACTGCGCTGTGTGATCCCCATGCTCCCCTCCAGTGACTAAGCATTACCTTGTACTCATACTGTGCTGTGTGATCTCCATGCTCCATCCAGTGACTAAGCATTACCTTGTACTCATACTGTGCTGTGTGATCTCCATGCTTCCATCCAGTGACTAAGCATTACCTTGTACTCATACTGTGCTGTGTGATCTCCATGCTCCATCCAGTGACTAAGCATTACCTTGTACTCATACTGTGCTGTGTGATCTCCATGCTCCCCTCCAGTGACTAAGCATTACCTTGTACTCATACTGTGCTGTGTGATCTCCATGCTCCATCCAGTGACTAAGCATTACCTTGTACTCATACTGTGCTGTGTGATCTCCATGCTCCATCCAGTGACTAAGCATTACCTTGTACTCATACTGTGCTGTGTGATCTCCATGCTCCCCTCCAGTGACTAAGCATTACCTTGTACTCATACTGTGCTGTGTGATCTCCATGCTCCCCTCCACTGACTAAGCATTACCTTGTACTCATACTGTGCTGTGTGATCTACATGCTCCATCCAGTGACTAAGCATTACCTTGTACTCATACTGTGCTGTGTGATCTCTATGCTCCATCCATTGACTAAGCATTACCTTGTACTCATACTGTGCTGTGTGATCTCCATGCTCCATCCAGTGACTAAGCATTACCTTGTACTCATACTGTGCTGTGTGATCCCCATGCCCCATCCAGTGACTAAGCATTACCTTGTACTCATACTGTGCTGTGTGATCTCCATGCTCCCATCCAGTGACTAAGCATTACCCTGTACTCATACTGTGCTGTGTGATCTCCATGCTCCATCCAGTGACTAAGCATTACCCTGTACTCATACTGTGCTGTGTGATTTCCATGCTCCATCCAGTGACTAAGCATTACCTTGTACTCATACTGTGCTGTGTGATCTCCATGCTCCATCCAGTGACTAAGCATTACCTTGTACTCATACTGTGCTGTGTGATCTCCATGCTCCATCCAGTGACTAAGCATTATCTTGTACTCATACTGTGCTGTGTGATCTCCATGCTCCATCCAGTGACTGACTAAGCATTACCTTGTACTCATACTGTGCTGTGTGATCTCCATGCTCCATCCAGTGACTAAGCATTACCTTGTACTCATACTGTGCTGTGTGATCTCCATGCTCCATCCAGTGACTAAGCATTACCTTGTACTCATACTGTGCTGTGTGATCTCCATGCTCCATCCAGTGACTAAGCATTGCCTTGTACCTATAATGTGCTGTGTGATCTCCATGCTCCCCTCCAGTGACTAAGCATTACCTTGTACTCATACTGTGCTGTGTGATCTCCATGCTCCATCCAGTGACTAAGCATTACCTGGTACTCATACTGTGCTGTGTGATCTCCATGCTTCATCCAGTGACTAAGCATTACCTTGTACTCATACTGTGCTGTGTGATCTCCATGCTCCATCCAGTGACTAAGGATTACCTTGTACTCATACTGTGCTGTGTGATCTCCATGCTCCCATCCAGTGACTAAGCATTACCTTGTACTCATACTGTGCTGTGTGATCTCCACGCTCCATCCAGTGACTAAGCATTACCTTGTACTCATACTGTGCTGTGTGATCTCCATGCTGCCATCCAGTGACTAAGCATTGCCTTGTACTCATACTGTGCTGCGTGATCTCCATGCTCCATCCAGTGACTAAGCATTACCTTGTACTCATACTGTGCTGTGTGATCTCCATGCTCCATCCAGTGACTAAGCATTACCTTGTACTCATACTGTGCTGTGTGATCTCCACGCTCCATCCAGTGACTAAGCATTACCTTGTACTCATACTGTGCTGTGTGATCTCCATGCTCCATCCAGTGACTGACTAAGCATTACCTTGTACTCATACTGTGCTGTGTGATCTGGTTTGCATGTATTCCTGTATTGTCATATTGCTGTATGTCACCCCTAAATATTGTCTGTAACCTTAACTAATGTACAGCGCTGTGTGATATGTTGGCGCTTTATAAATACAATAAATACTGTATATCAATAAATTCTAACAAACTCAGTGCAAAGCCAACTTCACAACGTTTACTTGGCAACAAACAATCCAGAAAGTAGCCAGAACTATTTCCACGTAACGCAAATACAACATAAACGATGGACTCAGGTGATAGTAATCTCAGGTGATAGTACTCTAATCTATATACCGCACAATGATTGCCTCATGCAAGACCAGCAGTAATCCCAATATTGTGGCCATTGTGAGGTGTATAAATCTCACCACACGATTCCAGAGAAATTAAAACTTATGGACAATAGAATCTGAAGACATTTATCTAAAAAAAAAAATGTATTTATTTTCATGCTCCAACTTGCTGAGCACCTCAACTGTCAACTTGAGAGCTAAAAGGAAAAAAAAACTGCAATCTTGTGGTAGCACAGAGGCATATGGAGGAAATTGTGTTAGGAATTAGACTGTAAGCCCCTCTGAGGACAGTCAGTGACATGACTATGTACTCTGTACAGTGCTGCAGAAGATGTCAGTGCTATATAAACACATAATAATAATATGGCAGGACATTAGACTATGACTATGGTAGGATTAGATTGTGAGCTCCTTTGAGGACAGTCAGCGACATGACTATGTACTCTGTACAGTGCTATGGAACATGTCAGTGCTATATTAACTGCATAATAATAATATGGTAGGACATTAGACTATAACAATGGTAAGGTTAAATTGCAAACTCCTCTGATGACAGTCAGTGACATGACTATGTACTCTGTAAAGTGCTGCAGAAGATGTCAGTGCTATATAAATACATAATAATAATATGGTAGGACATTAGACTATGGTAGGATTAGATTGTGAGCTCCTCTGAGGACAGTCAGTGACATGACTATGTATTCTGTAATGTGCTGCAGAAGATGTCAGTGCTATATATAAATACATAATAATAATATGGTAAGATATTAGACTATAACTATGGTAAGATTAGATTGCAAGCTCCTCTGAGGACAGTCAGTGACATGACTATGTACTCTGTAGAGTGCTATGGAACATGTCAGCGCTATATAAATTCATAATAATAATATGATAGGACATTAGACTATGACTATGGTAGGATAAGAGTGTGAGCTCCACTGAGGACAATCAGTGACATGACTATGTACTCTGTAATGTGCTGCAGAAGATGTCAGTGCTATATAAATGCATAATAATAATATGGTAGGACATTAGACTATGACTATGGTAGGATAAGCGGGTGAGCTCCTCTGAGGACAGTCAGTGACATGACTATGTACTCTGTAATGTGCTGCAGAAGATGTCAGTGCTATATAAATACATAATAATAATATCGTAGGACATTAGACTATGGCTATGGTGGGATAGATTGTGAGCTCCTCTGACACTGGACACTGAAGGAGGCCAGGATTTGGGCCCGCTTGTGACAGGTGTGCCTTCAACACTGCACACAAGTATGGGGACACACACATATACACGTGGGGGGCAGCACCATGATGATTTCCAATAGATTCCATGCTGATATCTATTGGAAATCTGTGTACAGTGTGTGGGCAGGTAATAGATCCCGATCTGATCAGAGAGGGATCTATCCAATGGTTATCTCAGTGGTGAGTATACACTTTGCCTGTATAATTGCTGGTTTGTAATTTCCCAAATGACCATTATGCTTGTCTTGTAACCTTTAGGGCCCATTCACACTTGTGCACTTTACAAGTGATATGAGTTTTTCCAGCTATTTTACCCATCAAACCTTGCAGTTTACCCACAAAACACCTCTATTTCCTGTGCAGATGTCATTTCATGTTTATGGAAGACTTAGACACAGCTTATTGAACTAGAAATCGCAAAACTCTAATCGCTGAAAAAACACTCTCTGTACAGTGAAAAAATGCTGGAAAATTTTTAGGAGAAAAAATGCTGGAAATCTCCAGAAAATCTCTGTGTTTGCGATTAGTGATTTCTAGTGTGAACGGGCCCATACTGCTGATTGTGTTGTTCACACTTCTGACTAAAGCCTGTTTGAAAAAACAAACCCTCCCATTTGTGGCCAACATATGCTGCTACCCATCATTACAGAATGTACGCGGCAGAGCAGAGGGAATTCCAGTCATGACACTTTTCTTGGTTCTGAGAAGAGTTTAGCACTGTTAGAGCCTCTGTTGCGGGACAATTGTTCTGATTCAGATTTTTCCTCACTTCCTGTACCAATGACAAGACCACTAAAGACTCCTGTCTCACAAACGGAAACAAAAACAGCAATAAAACACCACCTTCTACAATGCAATGCTGTGAATCATAGGCAGAAAACCAGACTGGCTTCCCTATAGTAGATAATCGCAGTGCAACAAAACCACCTGGTGAAGTACAGGGCCGGATTTGTACTTTTTACCGCCCAAGGCCAACTATACCGTCTGTTTGGTTGTTATCTCTGTGTGTCCCAATGAGAATTCTCCTTACTCTCCATCATTGGATGCCACAGACAATAACTATTTTAGTAATATGCGTATAGATAAGTTATGTTTTCCTTAAGAACTTTTATGTTATGTTTGCCATCTCTTTAATGATGTACCCATTGTGTCACCATGAGAGTTAGGCTGATGTGTACCTGCAGGATAGAGCTTACAGGTCTTACAGGGATGACAAAAGTACAGGACAGATAGTTCAAAGGTTAAAGCTGTCCTTGTAGATAGGGATGGCTCCATAGAATAGCTCTACTGCCCCTCACTGAGCCGCCCCTAAATTTCTGGTGCCCTAGGCCATGGCCTAGGTGGCCTTGCCAGAAATCCGGCCCTGGTGAAGTACATATGAATGGAGTGGATTCCAAAAAGGAGTGGATCGAGGTACCTCTGTGGATCTGCGTGTTGGGATTTCTCTTTTTTTTTTTTGGGGGGGGGGGGGGTCACATCAGGGCCTGATCCAAAAACCTGAACTGAAATGGTTGTCCTCTGGATTCCCATAAGAGCAGGGCTGCCAGGTACCTTCTCAGGGGTACAGAGATGGAATAGGGACCCAAAATTCTTCCCTCCAAAAATACACCCCAAAAATCGGCACGCTTTATAATCAGGGCACGTTTCGTCAGGTCACAGCCTGTGTCATTAAGTAAAAAGTATTCCTGCAAAGCCATAATAACTTAGAGGAACTCTCTCCAGTAAGGCTCTCACTGGTCTCCAGGCTTCTTCTTCATTCTGAAGGCCTCTTTTGTCTCTGGCCATGACTATGGTGAAGATCCTCTGATACAGCTTTCACAAATGGTCACTATGTTCTACACATTCTTCAGGGAAACCCAACCCCAGCATATAAATATACAAAACTCCATGGTAACAGCCCCCAGAACCACAGTCTTGGGGATATGCCGGTGCCAGGCCTGGACCAGATTGCTCTGATGGTCCCGGAACAACTAAAATTGAAAGAAAGAGGCAGCACACCACTGGCTGCAAACGGATGCATGTATTGTGGAACAGACACGACATGTTACTACAGGCCATTCCTCAGGTGACACTTGTAGTGTCTGTTCCACAATACAAGTGCCACCTCAGTCTTTCCATTTTGGTTAAACCCAACCCCAGTCCTCCAGGGCCAAGGTCCTCACACATTATTAGCACAGCTCAAATTGCTGGCACTGAATGAGGAAAGGTGTAGAACACGTGTCTTCATTTCTCAGTTTAGTGGTTTTAGGTATTTAGGTGTTACTTTCACAGTGTGGGTTTATGCTATGATTAAGGACCATTGTGTGTTTGAAACATGTTAGCAGACATGTTGTGCGGTGTCTTACTGCTTCAATAAAGATTACAATTGCCGGATCATTGAGCGGAACATCACTTATTTGGATACTGGCTTTTCGAGGTTGAGTTGCCTCGTTCCTGCTCTGACCCTGCTGGGTGGTTGGTTGAGCGGACCTCAATTCACATAGCAGCCACTGAAAACGCCACCAATTCCTGGTTATTCATTCACGGTGATGCACGAATAGAAGAGATCTGCTAGGTAAAGAAGAGCATCTGGTACCTGCGGGAGCCTTACTGGAGAGGACACTGCATGTTTTTTTCCCTACAGGTTCACTTTGGAGATGTGATAGAACACCTATCTGTGTCTATGCTCATAAGGTTCCAGGCCCAAGCAACACAGTCCCTGCCTGAGCAATGGAGGTTAGGTGGGTTCTTCCCAACTGGAAGACAACAGGCCAACAGAAGAGAGGGTTTCATGTTTGGTTGGTGCTCATATTTTATATACAGGGTTCAGGTCTTGTCAGACCCACTACTTACAGTAGACTGTGAGGATGATGGTATGTGTTGTGCGCCTGTTGAGGTACAAGTTAGTTGCTAAACATGTGTAGAGTCCCGTCTGGGTCCGTGAGATCTTCGGGAAGGTGTACATTTGTCCTTTGTCTAGCTCGGAGTTGTTGTAGAGCCATATATACTGGCACGGGGGATTGGAAGAGGCTGTACAGTTCAACGTAACTTTCTCCATTTCATTAGCAGCATAACCAGTCTCGCTTATAGCATATGGCTCGATGTTTATCAAGGGTTCATCTGGACCATCTGCAGGAAAAAACATATTAGACGTTTTAGAGAACAGTTTTTTTTCAGTGCCAGTATATAATTTTAGAAATGTTGAGAGAGATGGGAAGGTAAGACCAATGACACACAAATAGTTACAACACCACATTTGTAAAAACGCTTTTCACCCGTAGGCCCCAAAGCTCATAAGCTTGTCTCAGATCCATACATAGTTGCGGTTTGTGATGCGTTACAGGGCAAAAAATGATATCATAAATGCCAGACTAATCAGGCAGCTTTTCAGTTTTGATTTTAAACGCCTTCAAGGTTGGAGCATTCTTAAATGTGTATGGTAAGGTGCTCTAAAGAGTCGGGGCAGCATGACAAAAAGCTATGGGCTTGATTCTCTAAGACAAATAGCATGCCTTATCAAAGTTAACACGCCTTATCAAAGCTGACACGCCTTATCAGAGTAGCATAGCGAGAGCTACAAACCCGCAGGGGCTCAGGGCAGGACGAGTGGAGCTCTCGTCATTCCCAAATAGCAGGCATACGTTCACTATGCTACTCTGATAAGGCATGTTAACTTTGATAAGGTGTGTTCTCTCTGATAAGTCTTAGTGAATCAAGTCCAATGGCTCCAAACGTTTTGAGTTGGACACTGGGGTTGGTCAAGTTATAAGATCCTGTTGATGTTAGCTTGTGGAAAGAGTGATGTTGTTGCAATAAGTCCTTCAGGTATCCAGGGCCTGGGTCATGTAGATATTTGAATCTTAGCATGGCAGTTTTAAAGCTATTGCACAATATTCTCTCAGTAGCTAAATGTCCATTGAAAGTATGCCTCACTTCTGCGGTTACCCCGCCACCGCAAATTAAACTTTTTCGGTGCCACCATAGGGCTCTCACTACTTCTGTGATGGGATGCGCCAGCTTTGTGTGACCCAACGCGATGGACCACCCAAACTGTGAGGGGGGGCCTAACAGCAGAAACTACTACGTAGGATAAAGATGAAGTTATAAACAGAGTAACTCTTTGCTGCCCCATCAAAATAATTAAAAAAAAAACATTAATGTCTAAATTACTAGCAACAAAACCCCTAAGTGAAGAAAGGAAAATTGTGCCCAAAATGTCAACATTTTTGTGTGCCCACCATTATTCCCCAGCACTATGATCGTAATCAACAAATTACGATTTTACTAAATTTCGCTTACATTTTCGCAATTACGCTTAAACGTAATTACGATTTGCAAATTCAATTGATTTCGTGCAGTCATTCGTAATTTTGCATAAAATTTTGCTAAATTTTGTGTAATTTCTTGCCGACTTTAGCAGTGAATAGCAAAGACCCCATATATGCTATTGACAACAAAATTGCTACATATGTTAAGGAGAATCGTGGGTACTTGTCAAAAACAAAAGAATTTTGCAAAAGGACCTTACAGGTTTTAAGAAACTCAAAATACAAGTAAAAAATGGTTTTTAAACTTAGAAAAATGAGTTTAAAAACCATTTTTTCTTTGCATTTTTAAAATCAAGTTTCTCAAAAACTACAAGGGCTTTTTGAAAAATTATTTTTGTGACTTATACCCACTATTCTGGTTAACCTATGTAGCAATTTTGGTAGCAATAGCTTGTATGAGGGCTTTGCTATTAACCTCTAAAATCAGCACAAAATTACGCAACATTTAGCGAAAATTAAGTGGAAAATTACGCAAAATTTTGTGAAAATTACGAGGGAAAATTACGCAAAATTTCGAAATGCTATTACATACTAAATTAATTACGATTTTCTCAGAAATTTCGCATTACAATTTGGATGCGTAATTGCGAATTTCAATGCGAAATTTCGGCCCACCACTGACCAGCACTGCTGTAACACTCTTGGGCATGGAGGTCACTAGAGTGTCACAGGTGCCACTGGAATCCTCTTCCCCTCCTCCATGATGAAGCTGGGGGATGTTAGAGACCTTGTGTTCCTCCACCTTCCATCTGAAGAGGTCTCACAGAAGCTCAATAGGGTTTAGGTCTGGAGCCATGCTTGGCCAGTTTAGCACCTGTAGGCCTCTTGCACACTACATGTGATTCCGATTTTTCATACGATCCGATTTTTGATTCCGATTAAAAAACATAGCAGCATGCAGTACTCTTTTTTTAATCGGAATCAAAGGCCTTACCCTCAGTTTCTTTAGCAAGGCAGTGGCCGTCTTGGAGGTGTGTTTGGGGTTATTCTCATGTTGAAATACTGACCTGCAGGCCTGCGGCCCAGATTCTGAAGGGAAGGGATCATGCTATGCTTCAGTATGTCACAGTACATGTTGCCATTCATGGTTCCCTCAATGAACTGTAACTCCCCAGTGCTGGCAGCACTCAGCAGCCCCAAACCACGACACTCCCACCACCATGCTTCACTGTAGGCAAGACACACTTGTCTTTGTACTCCCAACCTGGCTGCCGCCACACGCATGTCACCATCTGAACCAAATAAGTTTCCTTTGGTCTCATCAGATCTAAGCAAAATACAAACGCTCTCATGCAAATAATACATCCAGGAACACTACTATATCCCTACAGCTAAGTTAAAAGTCGGGGTCTTCATTACAAAAATATGCATTCTCTTGTGTAGTCACATATGTTGCATAGAAGCTCTGCAGAGCTTATACGTGTCGTACCTCTGGCCCTGTAACATGCATAGTGCAAGCATACAGTGCATCAACCTATCGAAAGATTAGGAGCACATATGGCGACGTCCTCTCTTGGGACAGATAGTGCTTCAAACTCATCCCACAAGGGAGCTACAATATGCATTCACGTTCACCATGCACACCCCAGCATAAGCTATGTGAATAACAATAACAATAACAATAATATTTATATAGCGCTTTTCTCCCTGGGGACTCAAAGCGCTGTGACCCTGCATTATGCAGTCTCAAAGGCTAGGGAAAAGAGGTGAGTTTTTAGCCTTTTTTTAAAGCTGTCCAGAGAAGGAGCCTCTCGTACTGATTGTGGAAGTGAGTTCCATAGAGTAGGGGCTGCACAGGAAAAGGCCCGAGCACCAAATGTTAAGTGTATCCTGGGAATAACCAGCTTCATCTTGTTGGCAGAGCGGAGGGTGCGTGGAGGGGCATAAAGTTCCAATAGATCCGCTATGTATTTGAGTCCCATGTGGTGTAGAGCCTTGAATGTCAGCAGGCAGATCTTAAAATTGATTCTCCATTTTACTGGCAACCAGTGAAGAGTTTGCAGTACTGGGGTGATGTGTGAGCTGCGGGGGGCATTGGCTAGGAGTCTGGCTGCAGCATTCTGTACTAGCTGTAAGGGGCGCAGAACCTTATCTGTAGATCCGATTAACAGGGCGTTGCAGTAGTCTAGGCGGGAGGATACAAATGCGTGAACCAGGGCAGGTAGGTCTTCAGCTGGGATTAGGTGTTTTATTTTCGCTATATTTCTTAGATGGAAGAAGGAAGACTTGACGACAGCTGATACCTGCTGTCTGAGTTTTAGATTTCCATCCAGGATCACCCCAAGGTTTCGCACAGAGTCTTTATACTGTACAGTATCTCCCCCAATTGCTAGTTTGAGGTGGTGAGCGTTTTGAACTTTATCCATCATGTGTGGACCACCTACCACCAACACCTCTGTTTTGTCAGAGTTCAGCCTCAGCCAGCTGGTGTTCATCCAATTTTGTAAATCCACTAGACACGCATTTATGGATGCTGATGATGATGGATGGATGGATGATGCTGATGAATGCGGACAACCAGACCACAGGAAAGTTCCAATAATCCAGGTCCTTAGTCTCTGCTTGTCTTCAGCAGACTGTTTGCAGGCTTTCTTGCAGTGATGAGCAGAAATTATGCCTATGTGTAATCACGCATCGTAATTCGCAATTCCGCATCATAATCGTAATGCAAAATTGTGTGGAAAAGCATAATTATTTTTGTATTTAATTATAGGCATTTGTAATTACGCACGAATTTACGTGTAATTAATGTGTAATTTTGTGCCGACTTTGCCGGTGAATAGCAAAGCCCATTTAAGAAGAACAGTGGATACAAGGTAAAAAAAGGATTGTTCAAAAACTACCTTGTAGTTTTTGAGAAAATCGATTTTAAAAATACAAAGAAAAATGGTTATTAAACTGGCATTTTTCTGAGTTTGAAAAACATTTTTCTTTTCATTTTTAAAATCAATTTTCTCAAAAACTATAAGGTCTTTTTGAACAATTCTTTTTTTAACGTGGTAATTTTGCCAGCAATAGCATGTATATGGGCTTTGCTATTTACCGTCAAAGTCGACACTAAATTATGTGTAAATTGATGCGTAATTACGAATGCTTGTACAAAGTCAATTGAATTAACAATTTGTAACGACGTATGGGTGTAATTGTGAAAAATTATGTGTAATTTTGCGTAATGATAATCAGCTGATTAGGATCATTACTACTTTCTTGTGCATCAGTAGAAGCGCCTTCCATGTGGGATGACAGCCATGCAGAACAATTTGATGCAATGGGCTTGATTCACAAAGCCGTGATAAATGCGAATTTTCCTGCAAAAACGGCAATTTTGCGCGCAAACGTGAATTTTTAAAAATGAAAAGAAAATGTTACGCTTGTTATAGCGTGCGCAAAACGCTAGCGCGACCGTGATAAGAGTTATCCTGGCTTTGTGAAGCCCAATGTGTGCTGTGTGGTCTGAGTGCTGACAGGCTGGCACCTTCAACTTCTGCAGTAATCCTGCCAGCACTCATATGTATTAATGTCCAAGGGTGGTCTCCAGGCCGCACTCCCCTACAGCATAAACTGAGGTGCAAGGACAGTCTGCCAGAGTACCAGGTCGGACACCTCCAGTATACAGTCTACAAGGACCGGCACACTCAGGGATTTCTTCCAAAATTTAGAGAAATCTTTATTACAAAATCTTCAACATCATAAACATTAAACACACTGACACTGAGCTGCAGCATGGTGGTCAAGACCATACAGCGTGTAACAGGACAGGGTCCACTTAGAACAGGCCTCGCCATGGTCGACCAAAGAAGCTGAGTGGACATGATCAGCATCATATCCAGAGGTTGTCTGTTGTAAGTAGACAAAAGACAGACTGTACGCCCGAAACAGCTCTTGGTCGATGTCTGTCGCCGTGATGTTTGGACTTTCTATATGATGGTGACCTTTGTCTACCCGACTGCTATGAATACTCTGTCTGCTTGGGGACTAGGCTTTTGATGGACATTGACCGTCTATGGCAAGGCCTGTTCTGAGCGGAACCTGTCCTGTTACACGCTGTATGGTCTTGGCCACTGTGCTGCAGCTCAGTGTCAGGGCGTTGGCAATCATCTTATAGCCTCGGCCATCTTTATGTAGAGCAACAACTGTTTTATTAAGCTCCTCAGTGAGATATCTGCCATGAGGAGCCATGCTGAGCTTCCGGTGACCAGTATGAGAGAGTGTGAGGAGAGTGATAACACCAAATGTAACACACCTCCTGCTCCCCAGTCACACCTGATTCCTTGTAACACTAACCAGTCACATGACCCCGGGAGGGAAAGTGTCTGATTGGGCAGAATTCTTCTATAAGCTCCTCAGAGAGTTCTCTGCCATGAGGAGCCATGCTGAGCTTCCAGTGCCCAGTATGAGAGAGTGTGAGAGCGATAACACCAAATGTAACACACCTTCTGCTCCCCATTCACACCTGAGACCTTGTAACACTAATCAGTCACATGACCCCGGGGGAGGGAAAATGTCTGATTGGGCAGAATTCTTCTATAAGCTTCTCAGAGAGTTCTCTGCCATGAGGAGCCATGCTGAGCTTCCAGTGACCAGTATGAGAGAGTGTGAGAGCGATAACACCAAATGTAACACACCTCCTGCTCCCCATTCACACCTGAGACCTTGTAACACTAATCAGTCACATGACCCCGGGGGAGGGAAAATGTCTGATTGGGCAGAATTCTTCTATAAGCTCCTCAGAGAGTTCTCTGCCATGAGGAGCCATGCTGAGCTTCCGGTGACCAGTATGAGAGAGTGTGAGGAGAGTGATAACACCAAATGTAACACACCTCCTGCTCCCCAGTCACACCTGATTCCTTGTAACACTAACCAGTCACATGACCCCGGGAGGGAAAGTGTCTGATTGGGCAGAATTCTTCTATAAGCTCCTCAGAGAGTTCTCTGCCATGAGGAGCCATGCTGAGCTTCCAGTGCCCAGTATGAGAGAGTGTGAGAGCGATAACACCAAATGTAACACACCTCCTGCTCCCCAGTCACACCTGAGACCTGTAATACTAACCAGTCACATGACCCCGGGGAGGGAAAGTGTCTGATTGGGCAGAATTCTTCTATAAGCTCCTCAGAGAGCTCTCTGCCATGAGGAGCCATGCTGAGCTTCCAGTGCCCAGTATGAGAGAGTGTGAGAGCAATAACACCAAATGTAACACACCTTCTGCTCCCCATTCACACCTGAGACCTTGTAACACTAATCAGTCACATGACCCCGGGGGAGGGAAAATGTCTGATTGGGCAGAATTCTTCTATAAGCTTCTCAGAGAGTTCTCTGCCATGAGGAGCCATGCTGAGCTTCCAGTGACCAGTATGAGAGAGTGTGAGAGCGATAACACCAAATGTAACACACCTCCTGCTCCCCATTCACACCTGAGACCTTGTAACACTAATCAGTCACATGACCCCGGGGGAGGGAAAATGTCTGATTGGGCAGAATTCTTCTATAAGCTCCTCAGAGAGTTCTCTGCCATGAGGAGCCATGCTGAGCTTCCGGTGACCAGTATGAGAGAGTGTGAGGAGAGTGATAACACCAAATGTAACACACCTCCTGCTCCCCAGTCACACCTGATTCCTTGTAACACTAACCAGTCACATGACCCCGGGAGGGAAAGTGTCTGATTGGGCAGAATTCTTCTATAAGCTCCTCAGAGAGTTCTCTGCCATGAGGAGCCATGCTGAGCTTCCAGTGCCCAGTATGAGAGAGTGTGAGAGCGATAACACCAAATGTAACACACCTCCTGCTCCCCAGTCACACCTGAGACCTGTAATACTAACCAGTCACATGACCCCGGGGAGGGAAAGTGTCTGATTGGGCAGAATTCTTCTATAAGCTCCTCAGAGAGCTCTCTGCCATGAGGAGCCATGCTGAGCTTCCAGTGCCCAGTATGAGAGAGTGTGAGAGCAATAACACCAAATGTAACACACCTCCTGCTCCCCAGTCACACCTGAGACCTTGTAACACTAACCAGTCACATGACCCCGGGGAGGGAAAGTGTCTGATTGGGCAGAATTCTTCTATAAGCTCCTCAGAGAGTTCTCTGCCATGAGGAGCCATGCTGAGCTTCCAGTGACCAGTATGAGAGAGTGTGAGAGCGATAACACCAAATGTAACACACCTCCTGCTCCCCATTCACTCCTGAGACCTTATAACACAAACCAGTCACATGACTCCGGGAGGGAAAATGTCTGATTGGGCAGAATTCCTCTATAAGCTCCTCAAAGAGTTCTCTGCCATGAGGAGCCATGCTGAGCTTCCAGTGACCAGTATGAGGAGAGTGATAACACCAAATGTAACACACCTCCTGCTTCCAGTCACACCTGAGACCTTGTGACACTAACCAGTCACATGACCCCGGGAGGGAAAGTGTCTGATTGGGCAGAATTCTTCTATAAGCTCCTCAGAGAGATCTCTGCCATGAGGAGTCATGCTGAGCTTCCAGTGACCAGTATGAAAGAGTGTGAGAGCGATAACACCAAATGTAACACACCTCCTGCTCCCCAGTCACACCTGAGACCTTGTAACACTATCCAGTCACATGACCCCGGGGAGGGAAAGTGTCTGATTGGGCAGAATTGTGACATTCTTAACTTAGGGGTGTACTAACTCTTGTTGCCAGTGGCTTAGACATTAAAGGACAACTGATGTAAGAAGAATATGGAGGCTGCCATATTTATTTCCTGTTAAATAATACCATTTGCCTGGCTGTCCTGCTGATCTATTTGGCAGTAGTGTCAAAGCGGTGTAAGCAGGGGAGGGGCAGCTGCAGCATGAAAGAGGTTTATGCAGGGGAGCGGACAGCTGCAGTGTCAGAGAGGTGTAAGCAGGGGAGGGGACAGCTGCAGTGTCAGAGAGGTGTAAGCAGGGGAGGGGCAGCTGCAGTGTCAGAGAGGTGTAAGCAGGGGAGGGGATGGCTGCAGTGTCAGAGAGGTGTAAGCAGGGGAGGGGACAGCTGCAGTGTCAGAGAGGTGTAAGCAGGGGAGGGGACAGCTGCAGTGTCAGAGAGGTGTAAGCAGGGTAGGGGCAGCTGCAGTGTCAGAGAGGTGTAAGCAGGGGAGGGGACAGCTGCAGTGTCAGAGAGGTGTAAGCAGGGGAGGGGACAGCTGCAGTGTCAGAGAGGTGTAAGCAGGGGAGGGGCAGCTGCAGCATGAAAGAGGTTTATGCAGGGAAGCGGACAGCTGCAGTGTCAGAGAGGTGTAAGCAGGGGAGGGGACAGCTGCAGTGTCAGAGGTGTATGCAGGGGAGGGGACAGCTGCAGTGTCAGAGGTGTAAGCAGGGGAGGGGGCAGCTGCAGTGTCAGAGAGGTGTAAGCAGGGGTGGGGACAGCTGCAGTGTCAGAGAGGTGTAAGCAGGGGAGGGGACAGTTGCAGTGTCAGAGAGGTGTAAGCAGGGGAGGGGACAGCTGCAGTGTCAGAGAGGTGTAAGCAGGGGAGCGGACAGCTGCAGTGTCAGAGAGGTGTAAGCAGGGGAGGGGACAGCTGCAGTGTCAGAGAGGTGTAAGCAGGGAAGGGGACAGGTGAAATATCAGAGGGGTGTAAGCGGGGAGGGACAGGATAAGAATGTCCCCATCACACATACACACCCCCTGGGGGAACACAGGTCACATGGTGAGGACCTGTCATATAAACAAAACCACCTTCTCCACTGAATAGCACACAGAATAAATAAATATCTGCACCTGGAGCTGAGCTTTAATTGTACGGTCTTTCCATATTTTAGCTTAGTATAGGATGACGGTTTCCCATAAGGCTGATGTCACCACATGAGCTGCTTACAGGTGATTGACTGTCAAACTCCATATTTGCAGTTTTACCAATCGTCAGCAGCAGATTTGTCATATGACATTTTACTGAGCCTGTGGTGTAATCAGTAAGGAGGCCAGGCAGCAGGTAATACACCTCTCCATCAGCCGCTCTGACAGAAGAATGTCAGATTTAATGAGGTATGAAAAGTAAATAAACAGGACACATAGCTACCTGGCTGGTTAAAGTTAAGTTTCTAGTGAGATTAATACTGTTAATATCTGTCCATAACAACACTTAAAGCCCAACTGCAGACAAAACTTTTTCTTTTGCAAAGAGTTTTATTGAGAGTTTATACAGAACAGATCACATGAAAAGAAGCAGAATCAGGGCAAAGTCATTGAGATCACAAATACATACGCAATCTTAACAGGATTATTCCCAAAAAAGGCAATTAATTTGAAACCACAGCAGCTACAGTTCTGCATCAGCTTGACATAAAGGTACCCTATAGCGACAACTGTGTCATACTGCGACCCCTACAGTCATTTGTGACATCAGCAGAGATTAAAAAATGTTGAGAAATGCCAATTTTCAATATTTAAAGTGAGAGGGGTATGGAGGCTGCTAGACTGATTTCCAGTTGCCTGGCAGTCCTGCTGATCTCTCTGGCTGCAGTATTGTCTGAATCACACACTGGAAACAAGCATGCAGCTAATCCAGCCAGAATTGAGTTAGAGCACCTGATCTGGATGCTTGTTTAACAGCTCCTTATTGATCAGAGGACTGCCAACTGCGACATGGACTTGGCCTGTTTAATCTGATGTCTTGTTGGACGTCTTCAGGGGTGTAACTAGGGGGCAGCAGCATGCCCTGCGGCTGTAGGAGGGCCCAGAGGAGAGGAGGCAAGTACTAACTTTCCCTTTCTCTGATACCCCAGATCCGGTGTGTTTGTGGCTACACTTGTTATGGGTGTGAAGATCCCGATAGTCACACTTGTTGTATGGCCCATGTGAGATGGGCCCCCAGTCTGTGAGGGGCACCAGGGGGAGGCAAGGGAACAGGGCCAGCGCTACCATAGAGGCAAAGGAGGCAGCTGCCCCAGAGCTTGTAGGGGCCCCCAGTGGCTACAAGAGGAAAAAAAATTTCAAATCGACCTTATAGTTTTTTAGAAAAATCGATTTTAAAGTTTCAAAGGAAAAAAAAATACACATTTAAAAACCAGCCGACTTTAATGGTTAATAGCAAATCCATCTTAAATTCTAGAAACCCTTAATTTGCAGGATATGTTAAGGAGATCATTGGGAATAAGAGTAAAAAACAATTTTTCAAAAAGGCCTTATAGTTTTTGAGAAAATCGATTTTAAAGTTTCGAAGGAAAAAAGTATACTTTTAAATGCGGTAAATGTCACTTTTAGTACCTAACGGTAGTGTCATTTTACATGTATCAAAAGAAAGAGCAATACATTTCCTGATGGGGTTTCCAGGGGGTCTATACGCAGCTGCAGCGCTTTGGCCAGGGATCGCTATACAGCCGCAATATGGCTGTATGAAGATCCCTGGCAATTTTTTCCTATTTTCCCAATTTTTAAAATTTTTTTTTTTTTTTTTAAATTATGTGGGGTCCCCCCTCCTGAAACTTTTTAACCCCTTGTCCCCCATGCAGACTGGGATAGCCAGAATGTGGAGCTCCGACCGATTTGGGCTTCAAACCCTGACTATACCAGCTGCAAAAAAAAGTCCCTTAATGCTAATTTTTGCTCCGGGGTATCTGTTGGGGGGCCCCAGGTTTATTTTGCCCTGGGGCCCCATTGTTGCTTAAACCGGCCCTGCAAGGGAAGGGTGGGAACATTGGGGGAGGGGTGTGAGATGGGCCCCCAGGCTGTGAGTGTCACCAGGAGGAGGGGTGTGAGATAGGCCCCAGGCTGTGAGGGTAACCAGGGGGAGGCAAGGGAAAGGGTGTGACCATTAAGGGGTCAATCAAAGTCTTGCTGGGGGTCACATGATCAGTAGTTCTGCCCATGGACGTCTTGTCATATTTTAACAACAATTAGCTTCACTGCAGTAACAGAGATCAGAGGCTGAAGTGCAATGATGTAGTGGCTGTTACAAGTCTCGTCATGTGGAAGGGACGATTCAATTCAAAATGACATTTTCAAACAGTTCTATATTCTGAGCACCCTAACAGAGTCAGAACAAACTGTGTTCATCTATTTATCTTCACTTCATCATCATTTGCGGCCGCAGCAATTCCACGTGTGACTTCCAAGGAACTATAGTATTGTTGTTTCCCAAAATTTCCCGACAAAGCATTTTATTTTTAACTTCCTGCTTGTTTTTATTTCAGAACAGATTTATTCCATCACATGACATAATCCCCAGTGAGGAAACTTCTCCCGGATTGATTCTCTCGGCTGCAGAAGTCACAGGTTATTGGGGGAAGCCATAAGTGCCCATAGTAATATTAGCTACGATGAGAATATAATAGCCAGAATTTCCCGCCACAGCCAATATCACTATGACACAGACATCTTACGGTTTCGGTGGCGGGTTTTCATGGGGGAAGAGGGAAGGCGTGGTTAAGGTCAGGAATCACTGGGAGGCTTTTTAAGCGTAGGCATTGCTGGGGGGGCGGGGCTTTTATGGTTAGGCATCAGTGGGGGAGGGGAGCCTCACCCTAAAGGCTAGGGTTAGGCATCAGAGGGGTTGGTGGTGAGGGTTAGGCATGGGAGTAATTGTAATTGTAATTCATCCGCCAGCAATACCTGGAAGCCAAATGAAGTCTTTCCCCCACTATCCACGGCGGCCTGGAGGGGGAAGTATAATGACCGTCGCTGGGACTTGTGCAGCAGCAGGGTAGGCAGTGGTAGAGGGAGGGTTTTGTGTAAGAATAAGGTTAGGTTTAGACTTAATAAAATATTGGTATTACTTACCAGTATTTTACTATTGGAATTACCAGTGCAAAATAGTAGACTATCAGTAACTTTATCTACATTTTACTTTTTTAGTGCCTATATCTGATGCTCAAACTACCGGGCAGCCTTTTTGCATGCATGCGTTATTGGGGGAGGGTACCATAGTGGGCACACGTTTGATACGACCCTCTGAAATGGCCCACACGTGATGTAGATCATTGGGGCAGCAAGGTGGGTGTGACCATGGGAGGGTCCACATAAAAGTTTTGCTGGGGGGTGGGGTAAGATTTGTAGTTATGTCCATATGAACTCTTTCTCTACCGCATCACAAAACACAATTAAAAAAAGTTTTGTCTGAAGTCAGAATTTAGAATGAACAATAAAAACCATGCTAAAAGTCTGATGAGTCAAACACAGCCAGAGAATTCCCATGTGACGCGAGGCGCGTTGAGAGGCTGGAGGTGTATGGGCAGCCAACCGGGGAGCTGAATACTCACAGTTATCTGTACACGCTTGTCCCTACTTCTATATCGTAAGTGCGGCTTTCAATTCTCCATATGAAACTAACACAGTTTTACACTATTGGAACCCGTTTGAGTTTCACGGACCCATTGGATGCTCAACCCCCATTGCGTTCAATCCGGCCTCCGGATATTCAGGAGGTTGCTAGGGTGAGTGTGGGCACATTGGGGGAGTGGCCCGCCGGCACTGGCATTGCACGTTTAATCTCCTGGTGACCTGCAGTGGATACATGCATGGAGTTGGTGGAGGGCTAAATTGACTTATAGAGATTCACTGTGATGGTCTGTGTTCTTTTATTTGCATATCAAGCAAGAGGTTTTGAGTCAGGATAAAACCATTTATTGGCTAACTTCGAGATAAATAAAAAGTAAGCTTTCAGCTAATAATAAGCCGTCATTGGACTTGGTTCCTGCATATACAAAGGAACCAAGTCCGATGAAGGCTTATTAGCCGAAAGCTTACTTTTTATTTATCCCTACGTTAGCCAATAAATGGTTATATCCCGATTCAAAACGTCTTGCATTTACTGATTGCTAACACAATACAACACTCTACTGCTGCTACTTTGCAGGGCCGGGCCGAAGCAGAGGCGAGAGAGGCTCCAGCCTCAGGGCGCAGTGTAGGAGGGGGCACAGGGCGGGGCCGAGGCAGAGGCAAGAGAGGCTTCAGCCTCAGGGCGCAGTGTAGGAGGGAGCACAGCTCACTTAGCTATCATTCCCCTATTGTGTTTGAAGCAGAGAGAAATAAGATTAGGATATACATGGCAGCAGGGCAGCCATCGGGGGGGGGGGGGGGGGGGACAACTGACACTGCAGTGAGGGGCCCTGGGCTTCTGGGGGGCCTGGGCCCCCCAAAGTGCTGTAAGGGCCTCATCTGCTGGCTGCGGACCTGTGGCTCACTAACCAGCACACCGTGTTCCAGTACTGAGAGAAGAGTGACATCAGCGCTTGAACAAGCAGATGAGTGAGCCTGCTACAGCGGACTTTCTATACTGGGGCACCACCTATATCTGGCTACAGGCTACCTATACAGGGCCATCACCTATACCTGGCTACCTATACTGGGGCTGGAACCACCTATACCGGGGCACCACTTATACCTGGCTACCTTTACTGAGGGCATCACCTGTACCTGGCTACCTATGCTGGGGCACCACCTATACCTGGCTACCTATACAGGGGCACCACCTATACTTGGCTACTTATACTTGAGCGCCTATAACTTGCTACCTATACTGGGGGCATCTGTACCTGGCTAACCTATACTGGTGCACCACGCATACCAGGCTACCTATACTGGGGGCCACTATACCAGGCTACCTATACCGGGGCACCACCGATAGCTGAATACCGATACTTGGGCACCGGTATCTTACTGTCCTATAATGGGGCACCAGCTATACCAGGCTACCTATACTGGGGGCATCTACACTAGGCTACCTAGCTATCTCAGTGGGCGGGCACAGCAACCAGTGGGTGGGCCCAGGCCTGATGATGTGTGAGGGGCCCCAACATTTCTGATGGCGGCCCTGCATGGCAGTGACTGCAAGCCAGATAACTAGAGTTTATGGTGTTGGGGGGTTGGGAGCCCTTGGGCACCTCTTAGTCTAATAGTAATCAGTGTGTGACAGCTGGAATGGGAGGCATGGGGGGGGGGGGGGGCGCACTTTGGTGTCTCAGCCTTGCATGCTACTTTGCATATTCCGTGATGGTCATTGAGACACAGAAGAAGGACTGCCTTGCATCTGAGGACCCCAGGACCAGTGGCTTGTTGAGCTGATTGACTAGACATCTGGAAACAAGCTTAGTGAGAATTCTCTGACTGTGTTTTCACTCAGACTTTGAGTGCGTTTTTTATTGTTCATTTCTACTTTTACATTGTATTACAGCTGTGTTTGGAAACATGAACCGCGCTAGGTAATTGTTTTTTATCCCGTAGCGCATACATTCCATCTATAGTATCAGAATTGAGAATACAGAAATATCCTTCATACCAGCGTAGCCGACTATGGAGGCATAATACAGACAGGAGTAGCACACAGCTCAGTAGCAGACATCACACACAATGGTTCTCTGTATTTGGAGGAAGTGGATTATGAAACGCTCACTCACAAATCACATCCAGATAAAAGCTTCCGCTGGTCTCCTCGTTGACCACATTCCTGACGGTGCAGGTGTAGGAGCCGCTGTGGTCTCTGCTCACTGGGGAAAGGACCAGCATGTGGTCTCCGCCCACCTGGACTGTAGACCACCCCTGCAGAACGGAGAATCTCTTCCACACGTACGTAATCGGACGCGTTCCCACCTCCACCGTGCAATTCATGAGGACTGTCGCTCCTTCCTCTGGTTTATCTGCCTTATCAGGCTGCAAGCTGGGTCGCACCACGGGCACTGCAAACCAAACACAATCACATGACAACGTTAGAAACTAAAAGTCTTCACTAAGCAAAAGTCAATTGACCTGAACTCTCGCACAGGACAGAAGGAAAACAGAGAGAAGTCCACCCTGTATGCATTTATTGAGTTTAGCCTGTCTAATTCTCCCTTATCTGTGACTAATCACACCTATAATTTGATCTCTCAGCTGTGTCAGCTCAGGAATTTACTCTGCCATGGCAGAGATGATAATTGGTAAACACAGGACGTTAACCCTATGTCAGCTTCCATGAAAGTAGGATGTAGACACACTGCAGATTTATTGCAGGATTTGTATCAGCTGTAACAAAGAAATGTTTTTCTTTAAAGGTTATTATGCTGCTGCTTATCTTTTAGAGCAGAGAGGAAGTTCTGGGTTCAGGTCTGCTTTAAAGTGGGATTTTACTCCCAAGACTACTCTTAGCTACATACAAGGACACATAAAAGCATTCCCAAGTGTTCCCTGCGTGTAAATTTTTTTACTTTCACTGCAGAGAACTGTACAGGCTGCCTTATCTCTGGCTAATCCGCACATTTAATCATTGCCTGTGTCTTTATTCTGCTCCCCTCCGTATGCTGAACAGACAAATCACCCTGGCAACAGCTAAGTCATGTCAGCAGAAAAGGGAAGGGGTGAAGACACATGCCTCAGAGAGCTTCAGCCAGCAAGGATTACATCTGCCAATGAACCAGAGATGAAAAGAAAGCCTGTATTGCTCTCTGCAGTGAAAATAAATGTTTTTTTTACGCACAGGGAATGTGTGAGAATTCTTTCAAATGTTCTTTTATGTACCTAAGAGTAGTTACTGGCATTTTAGTTTTGGGAGTATATTCAGACTTCACAGGAACGGTGCTTTCAGGAGCTCATTAGTTGAAATGCATTCCCAACCACGATTGAACTGGACACCAGAAAAGATCAAGATCAATAATTCCAGACAGCATTTAAATTTAATGCCAATCGTACGAAGCTTGAACTTGCGATGGATGGAACTGTTTATTTTGACTGGGCCAATTTCAAGTTGTCAATTTACATAAAATTTCCATGCAAAAACCAATAAACTTGAATTAGCAGCACGGTGGTGTAGTGGTTAGCGCTCTCGCCTGGCAGCGCTGGATTTCCAGTTCTAATCCCAGCCAGGGCACTATCTGCAAGGAGTTTGTATGTTCTCTCCGTGTCTGTGTGGGTTTCCTGCGAGCACTCCGGTTTCCTCCCACATCCCAAAAACATACAGATAAGTTAATTGGCTTCCCCCAAATTGGCCCTAGGACTATGGTAAGGATTAGACTGTGAGCCCCTCTGAGGGACAGTGAGTGACAAGACAATATACTCTGTGCAGCGCTGTGTAAGACGTCAGCGTTATATAAGTACTTAAAGGGAACCTGAACTGAGTAAAATTATTTAAAATAAATAAATGCTGTAGCTGCAAATGAATATTACATACTAACCTCACCGTCAGTTCCTCTCAGAAGCCCACCATTTTCTTCTTACAGTGATCCCTTTCAGTTCTGACAATATTTTGTCAGAACTGAAACATACCAGTTGCTGTCAGTTATATATCAGCTGCTGTCAGTAACAACTGAATGTACAAGGTAATGTCCATGTTTCCCTATGGCTCAAGTAGACGTTGTTACAGTTTAACAGTGTGCTGATCAGGAAGCTGTTATGGGTAATGGCCATTTTCAACATGGAGGACAGAGAATTCCATTGATCACAGTGGACACACAGGACGCAGGAGAGAAGAGATTGATGGGTAGACTACACGGGAGGTAAGTATGACATGTTTATGGTTATTTTGACTTTTAATTTTCAGTTCAGGTTCTCTTTAAAAAAAAAAAAATTAGCATGCAAACTTTCATGGATTTGAAACAAAACTAATCCAACCCAGCAGCCGCTAATCAGTCAGCTGGGCTCAGAGGTCTGATTGGCAGAGTTACAAATCCATGGATATCAGTCATCTGATGCCAATCCCTGGATATAAGCATTGGGGGATGCATGTTTTGGAAGTTGGGCAGGCAGGTTAGGAGGTGAGTTAGTGAAAGGTTATTGGCAGGGTTTAGGTAGAAGTATTGTGTTATGTTAGGAATAAAGCAGACCTAAACCAATAACCGAACACAGCATACTGCATACCATTGGCGGCAGCAGCCATAGTGGTCACCCAGATCTTACTTACTTTTTTCTTTACTTTATAAAGGACACCTGAAATGAGAGATACAGAAGATGCCATTGCTGACTTCCGTTAGGATACGGTAATTTCCTAGTGGTTATTGGATCTTCTACATATTGGGGTTTGGATGAAACCTAAACGACCAGACCCAATATTGCATTTTTGGCATATCTCAGGGTCAGCTTTCTTGATAATCAGCCCAATTTAAAAAAAATTCAGCACATGCGGTTTTTATTTGATGCTTTGCTTTTATAAATATTCAGCATTTTGTGTATGAGGACAAACGGGCAAGCTTATCTGTAATTTTTTTCCCTGACACTTACAGATTTTTATTTGGATCCGAGATGAACTTTTACTCATTGCATAGTTGTGTTCCTTTCCTATTGTTTATAGGGCATTCCTCAAGCCAAATACTTTTTTGTTTTAATACTCTAATTCCCTATAAACTAAACAAGCCACGCCCACAGGTTTTCAGAGAGCCAAGGCACTTTCAGACAGTAGCAAGGGCTCATGGGAGCTCAGTCTGGGCAGGAGGAGGGGGAGGTATTACTAGCCAGAGATTTCAGAGACAGAGGGGAGGAGGGAGGAGGAGGGTGGGGGGATTAGGTTTTTTTGCTCAAGATGCAGATAAGCCTGCCTCTGTGTAATGTTTACAAACAACATGGCTGCTGTCATTGTATCAGAGAAAGAAATAATCATATTCTATTAAAGCTGTTTGCAGCTAGATTTGCTGTGTAAACTATCTAAACTTTAGATAAGATATATAGACATTTTTTTTTTATCTCGGATCCGCTTTAATGCTAGATGCTTGGGATACACCATTAGATTCTTTGGAAGATAAATGGTTCGATAGATAATTCCCGACAGGTCCGATTAGTTTGTGTTTCTGATCGATTTCTCATAGAAGTGAATGGAAATCGAAATTGTTTTTGAGCCATTAAGATGGCTCGATAGATAATTTCCGACATGTCCGATCTCCGGCCTGATCGTTTCGCCGCTTGGTTCTGGATAGCAGTGAGTGGAAAAAGATAAGAAAAACGAGCAGAAGATAAAATAATTGACTGCAGAATTGAGCGGCGAAACGATCGAACCGGAGGATCGAACGGCGAAGCGAGCCGTGTATGCCCAGCATTTAAAGAGACACTGAAGCGAGAGTAAATCTCGCTTCAGCTCTCATATATAGCAGGGGCACGTGTGCCCCTGCTAAAACGCCGCTATCCCGCGGCTAAACGGGGGTCCCTTCACCCCCAACCCACCCCCCGCAAAAGTTGGTCGCAAAGTTGGTCGTGAACTTTGCTTCCTGGAGGCAAGGGCTAACGGCCGCAGCCCTGCCTCCAGTCGCGTCTATCAGACGAGCATCGCCGCCTCTCCCCCGCCCCTCTCAGTGAAGGAAGACTGAGAGGGGCGGGGGAGAGGCGGAGATACGCGCTGACAGACGCGTGTGGGGCAGGGCTGCGGCGGTTAGCCCTGCCCCAATGCGGAAGCGCTCCCCCACATTACGGAGGGGATTTAGGGGGACAGGGACCCCCGTTAAGCCGCGGGATAGCGGCGTTTTAGCAGGGGCACACATGCCCCTGCTATATATGAGGTCTGAAGCGAGATCTATTCTCGCTTCAGACTCTCTTTAAGAGGAACTTTAAACCAGGATTGACATCCCAATCAGTAGCTGATACCCCCTTTCCCACGAGAAAAATTACCTTTTCTTGAATAGATCATCAGGGGGGTCTGTATGGCTGATATTGTGGTGAAACCCCTCCCACAGTGTGATGTCATGACCATGGTCCTGACATCCCACTGTGGGAGCCATGTTGCATTGTGGGAAATAACAGCTATTTCCAACTGCCAAGCAACCAGTATCTCCCTCTTTGCATATGTATAACAACCTTTTAGCCTATCGCATTGTTAGGGCGTGTGGTTATCGATTATGGCAGTTGGTGCTGCCTGTTTTTTTCATGTCTGCTAGCAGTAAAGATGATTGTATACAGGATGATGTAGTGGCAGCTGACTATTCTGTGCACCAGAGCTCGTATCCCTCCATATAACCAGCCTCCATCTCTCTCACTTCAGATGTGCTATAAGTTTGAGCCCCCACCTCTAGACGAGACTTAGAGGTCGATTCACTGAGACTGCAGAACGGTAAGTGCCAAACTTCTGCCACCAAAAACAGACATAAGTGTACTTGATCACTTCCTTAGTAAATCACCATCTCTGTATAAATATGCAGCAGCCACTTCAATGTATGGGACAGCAGACAGGGGGCCAGCACTCGCGAGGCTGTGTTTCATGATGTGCTGTCATGTCATGCGCAGATCAATGGAATAATTCAGGATTGCCTATTTAAACTTCCTATGTCTATTTTCAGGATTTTTTTAACAACCCCCCCTCCCCACACACACAATCTCTGGGGGTCATTAATCTTGCGGTCACAGGACCCCACTGTCTTGCTGAATTGTTTTGGAGCACAAAACCACCCTCCACCACTGGGGTACCAATTACCACTTTCCTGATGGCGGTGACAGAGGCACTCAGAGCTTCACTACCATTGCTATTCAGACACAATATTAACCTGAGGAAGTGGGATTTTAGCCCACAAAATGCGTTGTCTCTTTGTGCAATAAACTTCTCTTGCTTATACAGTCTTAGACCTTCATGTTTGGGGAAGTAAACCTTACTTACTTCATTTCCTGTACAATTGATTTTAACATTGGTTTACACACATTGAGTGCCTCTTATCCTGGGCGCCTCTTACCCTCTATAAACTTTCCTGACTCCTCCCCCACACTGGATGCCTCTCATCCTCCGTACTTTCCTGACTCCTCCCCCGTCCCCACACAACTCCCTCACTGTGTCCTATGAAATCCTGCAGGGCTTCCACATTACTGCAGCACCTCTGCCGCATTCCTTGTGAAGCCACACCTTCCAATGATTGAAGCCACACCTACCAATGATTGACATTCTGGGGGGTGGGGCCATAACCTCCCCTTCAATCATTGGAAAACGGAGAGAAGGAGGGGCACAAATTCTGCCCAGCAGTGACAGAGAAAGGTAGGCCTGCTGCAGTGATGTTGTGGCTTCCAGAAGATAAAGCGATACCTTGCCAACCAAGCATGACATCACTGCTAGGACTTCAGGCATCCAGGAGAGTAAGCCGGGGGTGTTTGGGGTTAGTGGTGCCCAGCTTGGCATTAAAGGACACCTGAAGTGAGAGGGACATGGAGGCTGCCATATTTATTTCCTGTTAAACAATACCAGTTGCCTGGCTGTCCTACTGATCTCTCTGGCTGCAGTAGTGCCTGAATCACACACCTGAAACAAGCATGCTGCTAATCCAGTCAGACTTCAGTCAGAGCACCGGATCTGCTGCATGCTTGTTCAGGGACTAGGGCTAAAAGCATTAGAGGCAAAGGATCAGCAGGACAGCCAGGCAACTAGTATTGCTTAACCAACTTGGTGGTATTCCCAAGCTAGAGTCGGGGCGGAAATCTGCACCTCAGAGCGGTAATCCCGACCTCTGCTCGGGGTAGCCGCCGGAGGCTGTGTGCAGAGCAATGCGCGCAGCGGGCAGTTTTACATACCTCCCGGGGGATCCCGACGTCGGCCGGCATTCTTCTTCCTCTCCTCCGGGGCACTGCTTCCTGCTGGTGAGATCACCGACTGTCGTCATGACGACTGCCAGCAATTTCACTTTAGAGTTGCAGCGCCACCTGGAGGATGGAGGCATAACTGCAGCGCTGGAGCTCAGGAAGGTGAGTGATTGCTGTAACTTCTGCAGATCTTCCAGGCAAAAATGGTGCACAGCGCCAACAGTATAAAAAGGGCACAGGAGTAATATAAAACGATATTTATCGTTTTATATCTTTAAAAACTTTAGGCAGCGGGGGTCGGGGGGGGAGAGGCAGCGGGGTGCAGGGAGTAGGATTAGGCGGAGGATGTGTGCCGAGGCATACATTACCGTGGTCCTGGCCGGCGATCGCTCCTTCACTTCTTCTGTTAGTTTTCAGGAGTCCTGCATCCAGCCAATCACCATGCGGCTTCAGTTTCCGCATGCTGATTGGCTGGATGAGGACTCCTGCACGGAAAACTATGAAGTGAAGGAGTGATCGCCGGCGGGGACAAGGTAATGTATGCCAATGCTACCTAATCCTCCCTCCACCTAATCCTCCTCCCTCCGCCCCGCTGCCTAGTGTCCCACTGCCTAGTGTCCCGCTGCCACGCCCCACCCCCCCCCCCCCGACCACCGCTGCCTCACTAGCCCCCCTGCAAGCTAACTATGAAGTGAAGGAGCGATCGCCGGCCGGGACACGGTAATGTGTACAAATGCTACCTAATCTTCCCTCCACCTAATCCTCCTCCCCGCTGCCCCCCCCCCCCCCCTTCCCGACCACTGCTGCCTCACTAGCCCCCTGCAATGGCGCACAGTTCTGCTCATAAATCTTTTATAAAACGTTATTTACCGGTTTAATGTATTTTGCAGAACGCTGCGCCATTATTCACTCTGCGCCATTTTTAACTGTACCCTCCTAGCAGCATGATATTTTTCAGGTTTTAGGGTCTGAAAGAGTGCAAAAGAATTGTACCACTTTGAGGCCTCTTGCACACTGCATGCATTTCCGCTTTTAAATCAGTTTTTACCTCCGATTCCGATTTTTAATCTTTACTGCATGCTGCGGTTTTTGATCCGTTTTTCTGTTGAATGTATTCAGGGAAAATCGGAGTGGGAAACAGAATCGGAATCAGAATCAGAAAACGGATTTGCAGTGTGCAGGGAGCCTTAGACCCTAAAATCCGGAAAGAATCAGAACGCCAAGGGGGTTAACAAGAAATCCATATAGCAGCCTCCATATCCCTCTCAGTTCAGGTGTTCTATCTTTGGCAGTGAGGCGGGGCAACGATAAAAATGTTAGAAAATGTAGATAGGAGTTAAAGGGATACTGTAGAGGGGTCGGGGGAAAATGAGTTGGACTTACCCGGAGCTTCTAATGGTCCCCCGCAGACATCCTGTGTTGGCGCAGCCACTCACCGATGCTCCGGCCCCGCCTCCAGTTCACTTCTGGAATTTCTGACTTTAAAGTCAGAAAACCACTGCGCCTGCGTTGCCATGTCCTCACTCCCGCTGATGTCACCAGGAGTGTACTGCGCAGACACAGACCATACTGGGCCTGCGCTGTGCGCTCTTGGTGACATCAGTGGGATCGAGGACACCACAACGCAGGCACAGTGGTTTTCAGACTTTAAAGTCTGAAATTCCAGTAGTGAACCGGAGGCGGGGCCGAAGCATCAGGGAGTGGCTGCGCCAACACAGGATATCTGCGGGGGACCGTTAGAAGCCCCGGGTAAGTTCAACTCAATTTCCCCTGACCTCCCTACAGTATCCCTTTAAGGTCCAAAATCAACCTTGCCGTAATATTTATTGTATTTAATGAGCAAATTATTGTCAACCAACAACAGCTAATCCACTCCTCCCAACTTTTTGAGATGAGAAAGAGGGACACTTAAGCCACACCCACGCCACACCCCAGATCACGCCCCCATCACACATACCATTAAGATTCCATAAGAAAAATATGTTGATTTATAATACAAACCACACTGGTCCTTTCTATCCTGGTTCATTTTCCTTCATAGTAACATTTTAAAATGAGTAATATATCAATTTAAAGGATAAAGTTTGGAGTAAAACCCTTTCTTTAGTAGAGAAATATATATACTTACATAGAAAGAGGGACAAAGTCCTGAAAGAGGGACACATGAAAAGGAAAGAGGGACAGTTGGGAGCTACGGCTAATCACACATACTGTACGCACAAACAACTGTCTCTGAAGATATTATGGAGATCACAAGGAGAGCTCTGACGGAAGCAAGACACTTCAGAACAGCAGAAAATAATGAGTGGTTACTGGGCTTTCTTCCAAGTCAGGGCACTATCTCCATTGAGTTGGATGTTCTCCTCATATCTGCATGACTTTCCTCCCACACCCCCAAAAACATACAGAAAAATTAATTGGCTTCTCCCTAAATTGGCCCTAGACTACGATACATGCACTACATGATACATACATAGACATATGACTATGGTAGGGACTAGATTGTGAGCTCCTCTGAGGGACAGTCAGTGACAAGACAATGGGCCAGATTTATCAAGAGCGTCTGAGTCAAAATATTGGTAGGTTTTTTAGAAATCCGTGCAGAAATGTCTCAGGCATCTTAACCACTTTGTCCTCCTTGACGTATAAAAACGTCAAGGAGGACAGGCGCGCTCCCGCGGCCGATCGCGCGCGTGCACGCGCACTCCCGGCCGCGGAGTCGGTAGCCACGGAATCAATTTATCGGGCTATGGAGCAGGGCTGTGGAGTCGGAGTCGGAGTCGTGGAGTCGGGCAATTTTGGGTGCCTGGAGTCGGAGTCGGGAAAAAATGCACCGACTCCGACTCCTAATGAATTTGTAACTGTAATTAAAATAGAAAATATGATAAAATGTTCTATTTCTCAGATAACAGTCATTAAAAATAATGTATATATACAGGTTATATACAGTAATTGCTGTGCTTAGTCCACAAAAATGAAATAAACCAATCAAAATGAGTTACTTGTGCTGCTTCAATAAAGCAGTCCCCGTATTTTTAAAGTCAGATATACATATCTGATTGTGACTGTATATATGATGTGTACACAGGAATCTCTTATATATACTAAATAACATCTATGCTGTAAGAATAAAGCCTGATGTGTAGCTGTGTCACTAATAGAGATGGTCAACGAGATGGAAATAATTCTGCATTGATGCTGATTTATGCAAATGTATGCACTCCCTTTGCTGATGAAATCAAATAATTTGATATGTTGTTAAAATTTGGTTTGGTGACTACAAATTAAAGGGTAACTGAGACGGATGAAAAGTAAAGTTTTATACATACCTGGGGCTTCCTCCAGCCCCCTTCAGGCTAATCAGTCCCTCACTGTCCTCCACCACCCGGATCTTCTGCTATGAGTCCTGGTAATTCAGCCAGTCAGCGCTGTCCGGCCGCATGCCGCTCCCACAGCCAGGAACATTCTGCACCTGCGCAATAGTGCTGCACAGGTGTAGTATGCTCCTGGCGGCGGAGTGTGTGCATGCGCACTACGCCTGACTGGCTCAAGTACCTGGACTTATAGCAGAAGATCCAGGTGGTGGAGGAGGACAACGAGGGACTGATTATTCTGAAGGCGGCTGGAGGAAGCCCCAGGTATGTATAAAACTTTAATTTCATCTGTCTCAGGTTTACTTTGTTACAGTAGTACTATACTCTACATATGCACTCCCCACAGAGCTGCAGGGAATCCACTGAGAATGCTGTGCACATTGAACACAGAGGTGTTGTCTGTTTACAATCTCCTCATTCCCCTGCAGAGTACCTGCACATCATTCTTACATGTACCCACACTTACATTGCCTAGGGCCTGATAGATGTTCTTTGTTCCGGTTTGTACCTTTTACAAGTACTCTTACCAAGGACTAATTTTAGTCTAAAGGGAATAAATATAGTAGTCTACATATCCTTCTCACTTCAGTTGGCAGTTAAGAGACGAATTTCATGTTACATACTTTTAATCAACAAAATTGTAATATGCAAATTAGAGGAGTCGGAGTCGTGGAGTCGGAGTCGGTGGAATCCTAAACTGAGGAGTCGGAGTCGGAGTCGGTGGATTTTTGGACCGACTCCACAGCCCTGCTATGGAGCCCGATCATTGATTCCTCTCCCCCGCTGAAAAAGCGACAGCTTCTCTCGGAAGCTTCGCTCTTTCTGAAGCTGTGTCTCTCTAAGCGTACATTGTACGCTTAGAGTGACGTCATGTAAAAAAAATCGAGATTGCCATCTTGTGGCCAAAAAGTAAAACTACAAGTAAATTCCCAAAAACATTACAATACACCAATATTTCCCCAAATAAAACACTTTTATATCCCACCCTCCCAAAAATGCCCACATAAAATGTTTAATAAAAAAAAAAACAAAAAAAACATTACTATAAAAAAAAAAAAACATAAATATTTGCCTAAGGGTCTAAACTTTTTAAATATCTATGTAAAGATGAAATATTTCTCTCTATTTTTTTTTTATAAGCTTGTAAATAGTGATGAATGCAAAACGGAAAAAAATGCTCTTTTATTTCCAAATAAAATATTGTCGCGATACATTGTGATAGGGACATAATTTAAATGGTGAAATAACCGTGACAAATGGGCAATAACAATACGTGGGTTTTAATTATGGAGCCATGTATTATTTTAAAACTATAATGGCCGAAAACTGACAAATAATGAATTTTTTCATTTTTTTTCTTATTCTTCCTGTTAAAATGCATTTACAGTAAAGTGGCTCTTAGCAAAATGTACCCCCCAAAGAAAGCCTAATTGGTGGCGGAAAAAACAAGATATAGATCAGTTCATTGTGATAAGTAGTGATAAAGTTATAGGCTAATGAATGGGAGGTGAACATTGCTCGGATGCATAAGCTGAAAACGACTGAGATGTTAAGTGGTTAAGAAATCATTAGGTGCAGATTCCTTCTAAAACTGTTGTAAAATAGGAGGCGCTAGGAAGGTCTCTCAGACAGAGCAGTGTGTGAGGGGAATTGCTGTTGCTGAGGTAACCAACACTCCTGCTGTATTGATAGCAGCAGGCTCTGAGGAGGAATTCAGCAGGGGGGGGGGTGGGGGGGGGGGGAGGAGCACATCACAAATCATGTCTAGCTTGCAGTTCTACATCTGTAGAACTGCTATCAAGCACTTCTTAATCTGTGCCAGTTTAGGGATGGATTTGCACTTCTCTTAACTGTAGTGCAGCTCTAGAAATCCACGCTAAACTTCCACTATTACCTAGGATTTAAGAGGTGTATCAAACGCAGATAGAACAGAGGCGCCAAAAAGAGTAAAAACACTATTACTTAAAAACAGTAAAAAGAGGGAAGGTAAGGTGGACTTACCTCCCTCTAGCAGTGGACAACAAGACTCTGAGATAGAGTAGAATGCATTTATTAAACAGTGTAACTCCTAAGGAGTTACACTGTTTAATAAATGCATTCTACTCTACCTCAGAGTCTTGTTGTCTCTGCTAGAGGGAGGTAAGTCCACCTTACCTTCCCTCTTTTTACTGTTTTTAAGTAATAGTGTTTTTACTCTTTTTGGCGCCTCTGTTCTATCTGCGTTTGATACATATTACTTATCCACCCTTGGTGGAGGGGTACGCCCCCTTTTTTTCCTATCTACAGAGAGCGACTTTTATACCCGAGTGGGGTCGGGTACCAATTCTCCCCACCTGCCTTTCAAGTGGTTGCCTGCTGGTGACACTTTTTTGTGAGTATAATTCTGCACAAACTATCTAGACAGATTTTCTCTGTTAAAACTATATTGCACTATTGGGCTCTCGGTGCCCTGTTTTTTCTTTTGTTTTATAGGATTTAAGAAGGTTCTTTTTATCATGCAGAACTGTTCTCCCTGCTGGTTAGAACAGATTAAGAAGAAAAAAACTGTCGCTAATGCGTTGAGAAATCTTCCCACTATACTCTGTACAGCGCTGCAGAAGATGTCGGCTCTACATAAATATTCAATAATAATAATAAAATACAAATTTAAATCAAGTGAATGCCAAGTAACTTACCCAAGACAACCAGGTCAATGTAGATTGCGGGCAGTTTGGATGTCAAGCACATGAACTGCCCCTCTGCCTTTAGGGTTAGTTTATCAATTATCAGGGTACTGTTGCTCAAAGAGACCGTTCCCAGCTGTGCAGCTGTTTCATAGACGAAATCCGTCCAGGCAATCGGGATTGAGAGGTTTGTGCCCAGGGTGACGAAGGTCCAGGTGAAGATGAAGGAGGAATTGATGTCTCCACACTTGAGTTCCACAGAGCGGTCCAACACTCCATAGACTGTCTGGATGACTGAGCCGGAGTCTGGAATAAAGACCACAATAAGAACATGGTCCTTCAGTCCTGAACATGTCAGAAGCAAAATGGATGTTACTGTGAAGAAGACCACATAGTGTAACATGTTTACAACCAGTTTATAGGAGTGTAAGTGGAGTTTTGCCATCACCAAGACATCACACACCAGCTGATGCACATGCCAGGTAAACAGCAGGCTAGTGACAGGCAGATTGTCGCTGGCCTGGCGCTATTTTTCAGGGGGGACAGCAGAGCCCGGGGGGGCTGGAGGCGGCAATAGAAGGACACTGAGGCATGTCATGGTGCAGAGAACATGCTTCTGTGTCCTATTAAGATTTAGCAAATCCGCCTCGGAGTCTCTTTAAAAGTTCCCCTTTGGTTTTTTTTCACAATTTTTATCCTCTGGAGAGTGACAACAGAGTGAGGCTAATGAAACCATTGTATCATGACGGTCTCATGCTCAGGCCCGGATTTCTGCTAAGGCCACAGAGGCCACGGCCTAGGGCGATAAAATCAGATAAGATCAGAAGGGCGGCAGGACTTGGAGAGAGAAGAGGTCATATGTCAAAGTAAATCATCTCCTCTTTACCCGCAGCGCAGCCATCCAGCGCCCTCATGCTAGGTACACACAATACAATCTTCTGACAGATTTACTCTCAGATGGACTACTGTATTTCCAACCGGTCCGATCTGATCCAATCGATTTTCCGTTGACTTCTTTGGAAAATCGATTGGAAATCAAACCGGCCCTGTTGGAAAGAGTCGATCTGACAGTAAATCTGCCAGAAAAATAGTTCCTCATCTGCATTCACGATGGTTGGCTACTGATTTGTGTTATCTCACGATTCCCCTTACCCAACATACTACATTAGCTTTGGCTCTTGTTGTAAACTGTTCTTTTGTGGTAGGTTTTAGCCGATCGCATCTCTCCAGTGATGTCAGAAGAGAAACATGCCTCAACAGGTCCGACTACATGATGGCAAGAGACTTTCTCTCAGTTCACCTTATGGCATTGGAGGTCTGACTGATTACACTTGCGCTAAAAACTAAAAACGGTTACAGCTTATTCTGAAATCACAGACCTGAAGGTCTTCTACCTTTCCCACATGAAATGAAGAACCTCACCTGGGTATTTATACCTGCCCAGGCCCAGATTTAGCGCACAGGAGCCTATAGGCACAGATTTCCTGACACACTAGACTTCACCCTCCATGTACCTACAAACCCCGCCGAACCGCACCACAAGTGTGCTGGCTGTCCAAATTGTTACTTCTCTCTTACTTCCCTTGTAGTACGCTCAATATTAAGTAGCTAGAGGTGCCCCTGACCAAGGCCGGTGCTACCATAGAGGGAAAGGGGGCAATTACCCCAGAGCCAGGTGTCCTCCCTACTTAACTTTTGCTCTCTCTGGCTCCTGCAGTGTCTCTGGCAGAGTAGTAGTGCTGGCAGGCATGCTCCACTGTCTGTCTGACAGTGATTTGAGTGCAATAAAGGGCACCTAATGCCGTTTTTTTAGTCGGGGGAGTATTTTAAGGGGGCCCTCCAGGTTAATTTTGCCCAGGAGCCACATGGTTTCTAGAACCGGCCCTGCCCCTGACTGAAGGGAGATCTCATCAGTGGAATGCAGAGAGCCGGGTGAGTAAGTTCTCATTTACACTCTTATCAGGACTCTGCATAGGGAAGGCAGGAGGGAGGCGCTCGGGGTGGGAAATGAGCCGCCCCTCCATCATCAGGCGCCTGTAGGGTTGTGCCTACACTGCCTTATGGTAAATCCGGCCCTGTAGCAGCCAGACAGAAGTGAAGGGTGAATGGAGAATTAAGATGGGAAATGAAGAGATCTCTTCTGCATTCTCCAAGCCGAATTTGGCAAATAGGTTACGGTTATGGGTATCATACAGGTGGGGATGATAAATGAGATGCAACTATTTCCGAATTTATGCAGGAATAAGTAATTTTTTTATGCAAATATATGCAGCTTGAAAATGGACCAATCAAATCCCACCCAGGTTTAAATTGATTGGTCCATTTTCAAACTGCAAATATTTGCATAAAAATTTACATACTCTCGCATGAACTTGGAAATATTTGCATCTCATGGATCATCCCTACATACAGGTGACAAACCCCGAGCAGCACATCATCCAAATGAGCCACAGTATAGACCAGAGGCGCTGAGTGTCGTTTGTTTTGCTAGATGCTGTAACTCCTGTTTCTATTGCCTGAGGAAGCGGGCACTGACCCGTGAAACGCGTTGCTTTGTTTTATCTGGAGTTCGTTAATAAATAGACTGAATGTACAGTCGTGTTGTGTCTGCTTGGAGGGGGTAAGTCCACCACTGCCTCCTCTAATTACCAAATTTTGGCTTTTAAGCTCTTTTAAAACCCCTTTTATCCTTTTGGCGCCTCTGTTCTCTCTTATATAACAGTATAGTCTGTGGTCGGGTTTTTCACGGGTTTACTTCTAAAGGTTCATACACGTTCAGACAATAATGTAGCGTGTGTCCGGGAGAACAGCCTTCGTCTACTCTTCAGTGTTCTGGGAGGATGGAACGCTCTCGCCTGACCCCTATGGCTGCTCTCGCCTGACCCCCTATGGCTGCTCTCGCCTGACCCCTATGGCTGCTGTGGGAACATCTGCTCTGTGGTCCTCATATCTCCATAAAACACATAGGGGTCAATTCATAAAAGTCTGTGCGGGAAAAAAATCTTGTCGGGAAAATACCGCATTCGGTATTTTAGACTTTTGTGTGCTAATTCATAAAAAAAATGTTTACAGTTGCGATAGAAGTTCGGGGATTTCCCAAACTAAGCTGGCGGTAACACGAGAGTCGATACATTTTCTCCTTGCAGAGACAGCGTTACAATTAAAGAGGCATCCCCAGCTTACCTTTAGCTGTCCATGTTTCGTTATACTGCTTCTGCTTGCCCTGAATCTGCCTATTAGTCTTTCCAAACAATCTATTTAATTGCCACAGCTTAGAAGAACTTCAAGAAATGTTACACATGCAGGCTTTGTGGTGTGAAAAACATCTGAAAACAGGTACCCAAGAGGTTAAAAAACACAGCCTGGGGTATTCTGGGAAGCCTTGTTTGTTCTGCTCTCACAGCAGCTGTCTGGGAGATCTTTCTCCATTAACTTTGCTCTTATCGGCTCCCTTATCACCTCTTCAAAGCAGGCAGTATTCTCTGTGCCATTACCGCCTGCCAGGGACGGATCAAGACCGAGTTGCGCCTGGGGCAAGGTCAGGTTTTGGCACCTAAACTGCCATTCATTTTGCCGCCTTTTTAAGAATTCAACAAACTGCACTTGGGGCAAGATACCCGCTCCCCCCCCCCCCCTAGATCCGTCCCAGCCGCTGCTCTAATCTTTATGAATTGACATTTACTGACATGTGTTGAGGTATTCACCACATGTAATTTACCTCACTGCTCGGGAATTTCAGCTTTTCATGCGGTAACTGCATTTATGTATTGACATTTTCCTAAGTGCTCAGTTAGGGCCCATTCACACTTGCTGAACGCAAAACGCTAGCGCACACTTGGCATTCACACTTAGCGATTTTTTAGCGATCGTGTTTAGCGCTTCTATAGCACTGAAATGCGATCGCCGGGAAATCGCCTGAAAATGGTGCAGGCTACGTGTTTGCGTTTGGCGATCTGCATTAATCGCCCAAGTGAGAACGGGCCCATAGGTTTCTATTGTACTAGCGTTTTCAAAAGTGCTAGCATTGAGCGTTTTGCCAAAATCGCCGGCAAAACGCTCTAGTGTGAATGGCCTTAAAGTCAGCTGTTTTCTGCATTAGCGCCTGCGGTAATGGTTTATGAATGGAGGCCAATGCTCTGGTGGAGATCCATCAGTAGGTCCTTACCTACAATGCTGCCAGAAATATTCCCCACAATCATTTCAGGCGACAAGTATTTCCAGTTTGCTTGTAACTTATAGCAAACCTGAAGTGGAAATAAACTTATGATATAATTAATTGTATGTGTAGTACAGCTAAGAAATAGAACATTAGTAGCAAAGAAAGGAGTCTATTATTGTTTTCAGTACAGAAAGGGTTAAGAAATTCCACTTGGTATCTATGCAAAAGAGCTTCTCTGAGCTCTCCGACCAAACTTGGGTCGGCTACAGTGCTGTTTTCTGACGCTCTTATACATCAAAGAAACAGTGAAAGACAACTTCAGGCCTGGAACCCACTACAAATCGCTATTGCAATCGCAATCGTTTTTAAGCGTTTTGTAAGCGATTTCATGAGCGGTTTCTGGCGATTTTGGTAGCGCTTTTAAAAAGTGTAAGCTTTTTGCCAGCGATTGTGATAGCGATTTGCGATTTTAATTCTGATTGGTCCTTTCAATTCATTTTTATTTTTTAGCAAATCTCTCTGTATAGAGATTCATGAGCCAGCGTTTTATATACTTTACATTGCAGAAACGCTAACGCTCAAAGATGCTGCATGTCCTGCGCTTGCGATTTTGTTAATCGCAATCGCTCCAGTGGAATTTGGCCAATCCATTAACATTAGCTGAGCGTTTAGGGAAATCGTTAGCATTTTGAAAACCTCCCTAAACGCTCAAAACATTGTTCTAGTGGGTTCCAGCCCTCAGATAACATTTTACTGGGGGGGGGGGGGGGTAGATCAAAGGGTCCTTAGCTCTGCTGTGTTTCATAGTTTAAAATGCAGAGTGTAGTTTGTAAATGGCAAGTATGATACAATAATGCAATGTTATAGAAAAAAAGCTATATAACTAAAAATAACAATATTTCTTTCCTACTAATGTTCTATTCATTATCCGTACTAACATACAAGTAATTATATCATACTTTTTTTCTTGCTTCAGTGTCACTTTAACTTTTAATTTGAGAATAGAAAAATGACTCACCAACCGACAATACCGGCAGAACGCAGAGGATGACCAAAAGGGCAGTACGGTGAGAATTCCTTGTCAGTCCATAATCCATTTCCCCATTTCGCTGTCAGTATAATCCTCCGATAGAGAAGGTGGCCCGGGTTCTGCCTTCCTCGCCCTCCGACTCCCTGGTTTATGGAATCACTACTACTGACGGAATATGGGCAGAATTTCCATATCCCATTCACACTAATGGACGCTACTCCTGTTTCACCCCGTGAATAATTCACCTGCGTCTCTTCATCGTGTTTCTTGTTACAGATCGTTGTCCCATCTCTATTCATAATGCAGGAGTTACTTTACAGGTGCCACTCTTAACCTGAAACCTTCTTTACAAACTCTTCTTTCCCCCCAGATATTAATTTGAAGCGTTAAGGTTATCAAAGTAAATGGATCGAGGAGCTACATCTTTCATGAGCCAAAAAACAGAAAGGATCTGGCCGTGCCAGCCAAAACGGATAGGCCACTTTTGTCTCGGTACTGTCTGCTGGTATCACATGCTGGCTTCTCATATCTCTCGGGACTCCAGCGGCGAGATAGGCCTATCGGAATCTCCAGAACTGTCCAACTCTAACAGCCAACACAAAGCAGAATCGTGCCGTCAAGCCAACTGGATGGATCATCTATAGAAGGACCACACCTGGGGAAGGGAGCATTGGCTCAAGTCTACTGTACTATGCAATCTGACAATATAAGGAGGAAGTTCTCCAGAAAGGTTGAGCTCCAGGGTTTTGTTCATGTTTTGAAGTTTGAGCTGAATCAGTAGATGTCCTGTGTCACCGGGAGGTCCACCTTCAATGTTATAGTGGCCTCTAGTTTTCCCGTGCTTGTTGGCCACCAGCAACCTTGATGGAAAAGCTGTCCCCATCGGAGCCCAGATGGATAGAAGAACTGACTAAAAGGTCCATCTACAAAGTCCTAAGAGATGGGCCAAATGGGGAGCCCCAACAAAGAGAAAGGCCAAAGCTGACCCTTGCTGGAAGACTCGCCATCAGGGAACTCCAAATGCAGAACTATTTTGGAGAGAGGCAACATATACATGGCTGGTATTGCATTCTATTCATACGTTAAAGGTGCCCACACATCTCAAGATGTATGGGCAGATTGACCAATAAACAGATCTCTCTCTAAACAAATCTGAACAGAGAGATCTGCTGCCTGCCCATAGACCACAGGCCAATTATCGATCGATTTCACAGTGCTGTCTCCCCCAATGTAAAATGTATGCAGTAAATTTTACACGTCCGTCGCTGACTCTGGGATCCGCCCGTATACACGTGGTTGTCGGAATATATATGTGGGTGCACATGTGATTATGCTGGAAACCATGTGCAGCTTGTGTATGAAGATGCAGCCAGCAGTGGGCACGGATAGGTAAAGTATACTGCACCGGGGAACATTTCACAGTAGGGGGTTCAGCGCTGGGGGTTCCGTTGCGTCCGTCCCGATGTCGCACACTGTTACCACCACACAACCGATCAAGCAAGCTGGCCCTACATCTTGCAGCCTGTTTGATTGATACATGCCACCAATTGTGGTTGGCGGCACTGATTTTCATCCGACTGACAAAATTAGGTGACTGCAGGGAACCAATAGGGGTAAGTATTAGGGGAGCAAATCCTGCAAGTTCCAGGGGGCACGGGGCTCCCAACTTCTAGCTCTACCTTCCTGGTACCCCGTGGCTATAAGGGGGAGGGGGGGAACATGAGTATACTAGGAGGACATTGTCATTCCTGGTGGGAGAGGAAGGGAGCCCTGGTGGCCATGCTAGTAAGGGGTGAAAAGGGGGTGTCACGGTGGCCACATTATCAAAGAGGGTAAATGGGGTGCCATGTTGGCCATGCTATAAAAGGGTGCGGTAATGGGGGTGCCATGGCGGCCACATTAACAAGTGGGGGTACAGGAGGTGTCCTGCTGCCCACACTATTAGGGGAGTTAAAGGGGGTGCCATGTTGGCCACTCTATGGGGGGGATAATGGGGGCGTCATGTGGCCACCTTGTTAAATGGGGGTATAGGAGATGTAATATTGGCCACACTATTAATGGGGGGCGTAATGGGGGTGTAAAGTGGTCATATTATTAAGTGGAAGGTATAGGGGGTGCCATGGTGGCCACACTTGTTCTATGACCTCTGGAATTTGGACCCCCTGACCATGGATGGTGGCAGGATTGAACGTAAAGAGTCCCATCAAAGTTATGTTGGGGGGGGGACACCATGATTTGTAGTTGATCTCCCGTATAGGACCAGCTATTGTACTACAAGAGAGGCCTATGAGAGCCGTCACCCCACACTGTACCTCACTGCAGCGTCTACAGAAGAAGTCTCCTGATCCACTCATTGCTACATCTCTCTGGAGGTAAAAGTGCCTAGATAAGGAGAGACGAGGCTTTGCTAAACTCCACCCACCGCTCCACTATTTATCTCATCTCCCAATTAAAAGCAAAAGAACGACTAAAGGCTCGGACACACGTGTAACTTGTCCGCCCAACTATTGTCCCAACTTGGTCTCTTGGACGACAGTTGGGCGTGTGTACACGTGACAAGCCACTGATAACAGGCACTCTGCCTGATCCAACAGGTGGTTCAACTCACACGACTGTTAGGCCGATATCGTGCTGTTATCTGCATTTGTACATGTTGTTTGAACGACTTGTGCTTATTTTTAATACTACCATATTGTGCAGTACGCCATTGCGCTTGCGCACCCAGTATGTCAATGAGTTGGTCGTACAGTTGGTTCGTGAGTGGAAAATACAAGGCGGTTGATTCACTAACAGAAATAGCGCAAGTAATCTCCTGTTACTCGCGCTATTTCATCAGTATGCCTTAATTTTAAGAGTCCGCATGCTATGCACGCTAGTGGCCACATAGCGCGCATAATTAACCCCAGTGACAGGAGTACACGCTATGCTGCTGTAGTGCAGCATAGCGAGCGCTAGTGACTTTACGCCCGTTATGTGTCAAGTGACAGGCAGCCTATTGGGCCAAAGAGCGGGGATCACGTCCTTTAAGTACCCTAAGACCGCGTCACGCCAAAGGCGGGACCGTGGCGGCAGCCCCAGGACAATTGGCGTCAAGTCCTGGGGCCGCAGTTTGCAGGAGATCGCGCGCAGGCTGCGTGCGCATCACCTGCTTAGGGGGCGGAGCTCCACCCCGCCTTCAGCCTCCGAGTGGCAACTGCTGCTCGAGAGACTGTTAGACGCCGTCTTTTGACTAAGTACAGCGCTGCGGTCCACGGCAGCGCTGTACTGGGGACAGCCGTGTGACATGGCTGTCCCCCTGGGGAACTAGAGAGCGATCGGGGGAAGGAAAGTAAATACACAAACAGGTATATTTATTTAAAAATAAACATAAATATTGATTAAAAAAATAAAAACAAACACTTAGGGGGATCAGACCCCACCAACAGAGAGCTCTGTTGGTGGGGAGAAAAGGGGGGGGGGATCAACTAGTGTGCTGTGTTGTGCGGCCCTGCAGCTTGGCCTTAAAGCTGCAGTGGCCTATTTTAAAAGAAATAGCCTGGTCTTTAGGGGGGTTTAGCACTGTGGTCCTGAAGTGGTTAAAGTGACTGGACCCGCAGGGGCAAAGGGCAGGACAAGTGGGGCGCCCATTACTGGCACATAGCGGGCGTAAAGTTACTAGCGCTCGTTATGCTGCACTACAGAAGCTTAGCGTGCGCTCCTGTCGCTGGGGCTAATTACATGCGCTATGCGGCTGCTAGCCCGCGTAGTGTGCAGACTCTTCAAATTAAGGCACACTGATGAAATAGCGCGGGTAACAGGAGCTTACACTCGCTAGTTCTGTTAGTGAATCGACTCCATGTTGTGCAGTTGCTTGGTCATGTGGTCGGTCATGTCGGCGTGTTGATTGTGCGGAAAAGTTGCACGTGTGTATGAGCCTTCATTTCCAGAGTCTAGACCAGGGGTCTGAAACTTAATTTACCTGGGGGCCGCAGGAGGCAAAGTCAGGATGAGGCTGGGCCGCATAAGGGATTTCACAATCAGCAGCTCCCGCCGACACCCCCCCCCCCCCCCCATCCCTTGCATTAATTTTTATTTCAAAATCAAATTCACATTGAAGCGAACTATTTTGCCTATCTTACCTTATAGTTCGCTTCAGTGCTCCCATTACAAGTAATCTGCCGTGTCCCCGCCGCAAAACAAGGGCTGCAGAGCCCCCAAATCGCCCAGGGGGCAATCCGCCGGCATTTCCTGGAAGGGGCAGAGCTTTCAGCTTCAGCTCTGCCCCTCCTGACGTCAATCGCGGCGCAACGCCGCCTCTGCCCGCCCCTCTCACTCTTCCTTCACAGAGAGGGGCGGGGAGAGGTGGCGATCCGTGCGGTGATTGACGTCAGGAGGGGCAGAGCTGAAGCTGAAAGCTCTGCCCCTTCCAGGAAATGCCTGCGGATTGCCCCCCGGGCGATTTGGGGGCTCTGCAGCCCTTGTTTAGCGGCGGGGATACGGTGGATTACTTGGGAGCACTGAAGCGAACTATAAGGAAGCTTTTGCCGGCGCGGGCCACAAAATATTGTATCGAGGGCCGCAAATGGCCCGTGGGCCGCGACTTTGAGACCCCTGGTCTAGACTTTCATATAAAAATGACTAGAAGATAATAAGATAATGGTTCTTTCCCTGCCTGCAGCAACCAGAATTCCCTCGCCAGACATGACAGGAGGAAGTGTTTGCCGTTGTTCAGGCCAATAAACCCTTCCCAGCTAACATGTTTATGAAAAGATTTGCCACACACAAGATCCCCTGATAAATAAGAGATGCTCTCTGGGCAGCCTTTGTTTTCATCATAAATAAGACAGCACTGGGCAGCCATTAGCAGAAAGCAGGTAGTTTCCTCTGCTCCGTATTCAGCCTTCACCTGAAGGCGCTGAGGTCTGATTACCTCGGAACTGGATACGTGAGACAAAGGTCTAAAACGTTACATCGCGTTCCTCATAGACGGGCAGAGTAACGTTTCAGGGGAACAAAAACCAAATGCAAAACACAACAAATTCCTGTACACAAACAGATATAAATGTAGCATACAGTGGGGGAAATAGCTCTTTGATCGTCTGCTAAATGTGTAAGGGCCAGTGCACACCAAAAACCGCTAGTGTATCCGCAAACACTAGCGTTTTTTAAGCTGTTTTTCAGAAAGATCCTAGGCATGTGTAGAGCGATTTTCTAAACATGCCTAGCGCTTTTTGGAGCATTTTTGTGTAGCAGATTTTATATTTTGTTACTGTAGAGCTGTTACTGAACAGCTTCTGTAACAAAAACGCCTGGAAAACCGATCTGATCTGGCGCTTTTCAGAGTGATTTTCCACTTTCCTATACTTAACATTGAGTCAGAAACTCCTCAGAAATCCACAAAAATGCTGCAGGACCCGAGTTTGCTTTTGGGGGAAAAACAAGCAGCTCTGGTGTGCACCATCCCATTCACATTCATCAGCCAAGCGGTTTTCACCCCGCAAGCGTTTTAAAAACACCCAGAAAGAATCGCTCTTGATGTGCACCAGCCCTAAGGTTGCCTGTTAACACATAAATCACCAATTTTTTTTGGTAGACTCACTTTAATGAAATGAAACAGAAAACCAACAACACATTAGATACCACTTATATTTTTTTTTGCATGCTATTGAGAGGGAAAAGTATTTGATCCCTTACAAACCCGACAGAATTCAGACTCTACCAGATTACAGTCAATCAATGGAGGTAGCCATACATCTAATGATGATGGGCAGATTCCACCAAGAGACAGATCTCTCTCTAATCGAATCTGATTAGTTAGATCTGTCGGCTGCCCATACAGTGCAGGCCGATTGCTGATCGATATCAGCATGAAATCTCACGGGAATATGCAGAGTCTGCGGCCTCACCACTGCCCCCACACGCGCAGTGTGTTTAGCGCTGGCGGCACGTATAGCGCTAAGGGAAGAGCAGGGAGTCCCGAAGACGGATGGGCAACACACTGTGGGCGACACAGGACAGGCAACGTATAAATGCACACATAGGGGGTACATTTATACACTGAGGGAACAGTGCCTGGGTTTTGTTTGTGGTCGTCCCAATATCGCTTGCAGTTAACCAGACATCTCGCAGCATGTTCGATCAATACATGCAACCAATTTTGGCCCGCAATGCTCTTGGTGGTACGGATTTTCATCCAATTCAATATTAATTATTGAATCGAATGGCCTCTCAACTGCCAAGTCGGGAGATGTACGGTCACCTTTACAGATACTCCTGTATTTCAGCTTGCTATGAGTATAAAGCCCACCTGTCCATAGAATCAGCTCCTTCCATTACACCCTCTCCATCACCACGGCCAAGAACAAAGAGCCGTCAGCGGACATCCAGGACAAGATTGTAGACCTGCACAATGCTGGGATGGGACTCAAGACCATCCACAAGAAGCTTGGTTAGAAGGTGACAATTGTTGGTGCAACTATTCAGAAATGGAAGAAATATAGAATTACTATATAATAATGATTAGTCAAGCTGTCAATTAAGCAGTGTTCCCAAACCCTGTCCTCAAGGCCCACCAACAGTACATGTTTTGTGTAAAACCACAGAGGTAGTTGATGAGCTCTGCTGAGGCACCCCACCTGTGCATGTTTGTGGTTTCCTGCAGAACATGCACTGTTGGTGGGCCTTGTGGACAGGGTTGGGGAACACTGAATTAAAGCATAACTGAAATGACACATTACATGATGAGATAAACACGCATCCACAAGCCTGCTTGGAACTTGCCTACGTTGCCTTTTGCTGTCAAGTGAACTTAAAAAATAAAACGTTAAATGCTCACTTATGGAGAGTTAGGCCTCTGGATGCCACAGTGCCTTACCGGTCCTCTCCCCGTGCCCTTGCTCCACCGTTAAAGGTATTTGTCCAACTGGTTGAAAATACCTACTAGGCCTCAGAAGCACTTGCGTCCCTGGAGACTGGCGGCTCCGTACTGCGCATGCACGCGAGTCCCGGCTTGCGCATGTGTAGTACGGAGCCACCTGTCTTCAGGGACGCAAGTGCTTCTGAAGACTTCCGAAGGTGTATTCGGCCAGTTGGCCAAATACCTTTAAAGGGAACCTGAAGTGAGAGGTATATGGAGGCTGCCATATTTATTTGCTCTTACATAATACCAGTTGCCTGCCAATCCTGCTGATCTGTTTGGCTGCAGTAGTAGCTGTCCCCTCTGAAAGCTGCATGTGCAGGCCTGAGCCATATGCTTCCTCAATTGCGCTCCTGTAGCCAAGAGTGTTCTGCGCTTGTCTAGTTCATAAAAATTGGAATTGTGCATGCGTCAACTACTCCCGCTAACAGAGCGTGATGGAGGAGGAGCACAGCCAGTCCGCAACTGGCCCAGTCGTGCAGCTTTTGGAGGGGCACAGCTGCAGCATGGAACACACGAGAATGACAGCGAGGGGCCAGAACAATACAGGGGGCTGGAAGAAGCACCACGTAAGTTAAACTTACAGGGCTGTGGAGTCGGTACAAAAATCCACCGACTCCGCCTCCTCTAATTTGCATATTACAATCTTGTTGATTGAAAGTATGTAACATGACATTTGTCTCTTAACTCCCAACGCTTAGGAATTTTAAAAGACAACTGAAGTGAGAAGGATATGGAGACTGCCATATTTATTCCCTTTAGTCATAGACTACAACTAGTCCTTGGTAAGAGTACTTGTAAAAGGTACAGACCGGAACAAAGAACATCTATCAGGCCCTAGGCAATGTAAGTGTGGGTACATGTAAGAGTGATGTGCAGGTACTCTGCAGGGGAATGAGGAGATTCTTCCTCTATTACACATTCTTCATGCACAATCTGAACCAGGTTTATGGGTGATAGACAACACCTCTGTGTTCAATGTGCACAACATTCTCAGTGGATTCCCTGCAGCTCTGTGGGGAGTGCATATGTAGAGTATAGTACTACTGTGTAACAAAGTAAACCTGAGACAGATGAAATTAAAGTTTTATACATACCTGGGGCTTCCTCCAGCCCCCTTCAGGCTAATCAGTCCCTCGTTGTCCTCCTCCACCACCTGGATCTTCTGCTATGAGTCCAGGTACTTGAGCCAGTCTGACGTAGTGCGCATGCACACACTCCACCGACGGGAACGTACTACACCTGCGCAGCACTATTGCGCAGGTGCAGAATGTTCCTGGCTGTGGGAGCGGCATGCGGCCGAACTGCACTGACTGACTGAATTACCAGGACTCATAGCAGAAGATCCGGGTGGTGGAGGACAGCGAGGGACTGATTAGTCTGAAGGGGGCTGGAAGAAGCCCCAGGTATGTATAAAACGTTTCTTTTCATCCTTCTCAGGTACCCTTTAACTCGTAGTCACCAAACCAAATTTTAACAACATATCAAATTATTTGATTTCATCAGCAATCAAAACAACTGTACTGCCGCAGTTGATTTATGTACATTTGCTTAAATCAGAATCAACGCAGAATTATTTCCATCTCGTTGACCATCTCTATTAGTGACACGGCTACACATCAGGCTTTATACTTACAGCATAGACGTTATTTAGTATATATAAGAGATTCCTGTGTACACATCATATATACAGTAACAATCAGATGTGTATATCTGACTTTAAAAATATGGGGACTGCTTTATTGAAGCAGCACAAGTAACTAATTTTGATAGGTTTATTTCATTTTTGTGGACTAAGCACAGCTATTACTGTATGTATAAATTATTTATGATGACTATTATCTGAGAAATAGAACATTTTATCATATTCTCAGTTTAAATTCATTAGGAGTCAGAGTCGGTGCATTTTTTCCCGACTCCGACTCTAGGTACCCAAAATTGCCCCGACTCCGACTCCACAACCCTGGAAACTGGGCACATTACTTTCACCTTAGGTACCTTTTATAGTAAACCTGAAAGAAAAAAGTCCCTTGAATAATTACTTACCTTAGTACAGGGATGCTTCTGAATAATCCACAGGCCTCCCCCGATCCAGCATTGGAAGCCTCCAAACCTCTTCGACAAGGGCCACGTCTAACAGTGCGCGGCAACGATCTTCTCCGTGAGGGAGCGTGCTGCACTGCGCAGGAACCCTTGTGTCTATAGCACGGAGCTGTACAGGCGTCCCGCGCTAGATTACCAACGGCCGCAATCTTCCGGGGGTCCCGCCCTAGGTTACAGACGGGAGCGTGGCTGCACTGCGCAGGACCCCTCGTGTCTGGAGCACGGACCTGAACATGCAGGGCTTTCACCGCTGAGCCAGAGCGACTCCATGCTGCTGCAGAGGCACGAGGGGTCCCGCGCTAGGTTACAGACAGCCGCACAGCGCGGGTCTGTTTGTGTCTGGAGCAAGGAGCTTTCATCGCTGAGCCAGATTGACTCCACTCTGCTGCACAGGTGCAAGGTGTCCGCGCTGCGTTACAGACAGGAGCGTGGCTGCACTGTTCAGAAACCCTCGTGTCTGCAGCACGGAGCCAAACATGTTGGAGTTTCACCGCCAGAGTGTCTCCATGCTGCTGCACAGGCATGAGGGGTCCTGTGCTAAGTTAGGCCTTGTTCCCATTGCGTTGCGTTCATGTTAGTGTTTTGTTATTTTTGACACAATTTTTATTTCCAATTCCCGGCACTTGGGTGGGCGTTACGTTTTTGTGAAAAGCGCTTTCCTAAGCACTTTTCCAGAGCTTTTTTAATTCACTTCCTGACGCAAGTCAGGAAGTGAACCCATTGACCCAGAAAATAATAAATACAATGTATTTATTCTTAAAAACGCAAACATAATCGTTGCACAAAGCAATTTTGTGAGCGGTTTTCCTATACCTTCCATTGAGGCGGAATCGTCCCCAAAATGGTACTGGCAACAGTTTCATGAGCAGATCGGAAACTAACGGCTCAGATGTGAACTCTCTGAGGCCCAATGCATACCAAAAACCGCTAGCAGATCTGCAAAACGCTAGCGGTTGTTGAAGCAGATTTTCAGAGCGATTCTAGGCATGTTGAGGCCCCATTCACACTTACAAACGCAAAACGCCGGCTATTTTTTCCAGCGTTTTGCAGGAGTGATTTTTCCGCGATTTCACATGGAAAAATCACTGAACACTGCTGCGATTTTGCCGCGATCGCATTTAGCGCTTCTATAGCACTGAAACGCGATCGCCGGGAAATCGCCTGAAAATGGTGCAGGCGACACGTTCGCATTTCTGACCGATTTGCAGTTATTAGTGCAAATTGCCCAAGTAAGAACCGGCCCATAGGGTTTCATTACACTAGCGCTTTTAAAAAGCGCTAGCGTTTGAGCGGTTTGCCAAAATCGCGGCAAAACTCTCTAGTGTGAATGGGCCGTTAGAGAGGTTTTCTAAACATGCCTAGAATTTTTGGGTGCGTTTTTGTGCAGCAGATTTCATATATTGTTACAGTAAAGCTGTTACTGAACAGCTTCTGTAACAAAAACGCCTGGAAAACCGCTCTGAACAGGCGTTTTCCAGTTTGAGCTTTTCCTATACTTTACATTGAGGCAGAAACGCTTCTGCAAACAGCAAAAATGCTGCAGGAGCCACATTTGTGGTTTGCTAAAAACCTCAAACCCAGGGGCGTAACTAGACATAACTGGGCCCCCCTGTGAAACTTTGGATGGGGCTCCCCCACCCCCCTCACTTTCTGCACAGGAAAACTGAGGACCAATGTGTTTTCCCCTTGCAGATAAAAACACTTAAGACTTAATCACTTGAGGACCGCAGTGTTAACCCCCCCTAAAGACCAGGCACTTTTTCTTAAAATTGGCCACTGCAGCTTTAAGGCCAAGCTGCAGGACCGTATAACTCAGCACACAAGTGATTCCTCCCCCCTTTTCTCCCCACCAACAGAGCTCTCTGTTGGTGGGGTCTGATCGCCCCCCCTGTGTTTATATTTTTTTAAATAAATATTTGTTTTGTTTTTGTAATATTTATTGTTATTTTATTGTTATTTTTTTTTCAAAATCCCCTCCCTCCCCCCAGCCGGCCAATCACAGCGATCAGCTGTCATAGGCTTCTGCCTATGAGAGCCGATCGCTCTCTTGTCCCCCAGGGGGACAGCCGTGTCACAGCCGTGTTGGTCCGTCGATCGCGCCGTGCGGAAAAATACCGTCCATCGCCCGCGGGTAGGGAGCGCGTCGCTAGCGGCGGCCGATCCGATATACATTACCTGACGCTGGGGCGACAGGCGGCAGGAGCAGCTCAACAGATTGAGATCGGTTTCATGCTGAAACCGATTCACAATCTGTTTGCAGTAAAGGCAGCCATACCATCCCTCTCTGATCAGATTCGATCAGATAGGGATCTGTCAGTTGGTCGATCTAATGGCAAATCGACCAGTGTATGGCTACCTTAACTTTGGCAAAACATTCAGAATGTCACTGATTGATACTGTTTTTACAGGATCTGGGACTCAGTATGAGACAACAAGCTCTCAATAAGGCAGCGACAGTCAGGCATCAATCTTTCCCACTCCATTGTGTTGTAAAAGTAATCAGACACCATAAGGTCACTAGCCTGTGTGTAATAAGAATCTAGGAATCTCTTCCGAGTGATTACTGTAAGGGGACAGTCTACAACTTTTTTGTTTGTAAGGTTGTACATGAAGTCTTTAGAACTTTGCAGCACTATGAGACAGATGTTTTTTTACGAACCCTAGGGAGCAGGGACAGTGTACAAATTCCTTATCTGTGTGGTGGACACATGCAGTCAATATAACAATGGTGCGAGAGCAGAATACGGCTTTTCTCTCGTGCCCTTAGCTTTCAGTCTCAAATTTTTCCGCCCACGGGCCCCCTGTGGCTTCTGGGCCCCCTTGCGGAGGCATCCCTTGCAGGGTCTATTGTTACGCCCCTGCTCAAACCGCTGGTGTGCACCATCCCATTGAGATACATTAGCCAAACGTTTTCACAGGCGGCAGCGGTTTGGAAAACGCTACCAGGCCTCATAGAGAATCATTGCACAAGTGCTTTCAGGGCGATTTTGAAAATGGCCAGCGCTTAAAATAAATCACAAAACGCCTCCAGTGAGAATGATCCCTTAGGGCCCTTTTCCCCTAGTGGCGATCACGATGCTGAATCGCAAACTGCTAGTGATTTTTAAATCGCTACGGTTTGCATTTTAACATAGGAATCGTGGTAATTTCCACTACCGCGATTCTCTTTTTACTCAAGTACGATCGCGGCGCGGTTTTGCTATGCAGTGCATTGCATAGCAAAATTGTGAACGCAATCGCTGGGAAATTTGCTGCACTTTGCGATCCAGCAATCGCTAGTGTTTAACGCGAACGCTATCAATTGCTAGTGGAAAAGGGCCCTTACAGACGTTAGCGCAGCCGCACTGCACAGGACCCCTCGTGTCTGGAACATGGAACCGAACATGCTGGGCTTTCACTGCTGAGCCAGAGCGATTCCATGCTTCTGCACAGGTGCATGGCGTCCCGCACTGCGTTACAGATGGGAGCGCGGCTGCGATCTTCTGAGGGTCCCGCGCTGCGTTACAGATGGGAGCGCGGCTGCGATCCTCTGAGGGTCCCGCGCTGTGTTACAGATGGGAGCGCGGCTGCGATCTTCTGAGGGTCCCGCGCTGCGTTACAGATGGGAGCGCGGCTGCGATCTTCTGAGGGTCCCGCACTGTTACAGATGGGAGCGCGGCTGCGATCTTCTGAGGGTCCCGCGCTGCGTTACAGATGGGAGCGCGGCTGCGATCTTCTGAGGGTCCCGCGCTGCGTTACAGATGGGAGCGCGGCTGCGATCTTCTGAGGGTCCCGCGCTGTGTTACAGATGGGAGCGCGGCTGCGATCTTCTGAGGGTTCCGCGCTGTGTTACAGATGGGAGCGCGGCTGCGATCTTCTGAGGGTCACGCGCTGTGTTACAGATGGGAGCGCGGCTGCGATCTTCTGAGGGTCCCGCGCTGTGTTACAGATGGAAGCGTGGCTGCGATCTTCTGAGGGTCCCGCGCTGTGTTACAGATGGGAGCGCGGCTGCGATCTTCTGAGGGTCCCGCGCTGTGTTACAGATGGGAGCATGGCTGCGATCTTCTGAGGGTCCCGCGCTGCGTTACAGATGGGAGCGCGGCTGCGATCCTCTGAGGGTCCCGCGCTGTGTTACAGATGGGAGCGCGGCTGCGATCTTCTGAGGGTCCCGCGCTGCGTTACAGATGGGAGCGCGGCTGCGATCCTCTGAGGGTCCCGCGCTGTGTTACAGATGGGAGCGCGGCTGCGATCTTCTGAGGGTCACGCGCTGCGTTACAGATGGGAGCGCGGCTGCGATCTTCTGAGGGTCACGCGCTGCGTTACAGATGGGAGCGCGGCTGCGATCTTCTGAGGGTCCCGCGCTGTGTTACAGATGGGAGCGCGGCTGCGATCTTCTGAGGGTCCCGCGCTGCGTTACAGATGGGAGCGCGGCTGCGATCCTCTGAGGGTCCCGCGCTGTGTTACAGATGGGAGCGCGGCTGCGATCTTCTGAGGGTCCCGCGCTGTGTTACAGATGGGAGCGCGGCTGCGATCCTCTGAGGGTCCCGCGCTGCGTTACAGATGGGAGCGCGGCTGCGATCTTCTGAGGGTCCCGCGCTGCATTACAGATGGGAGCGTGGCTGCGATCTTCTGAGGGTCCCGCGCTGCGTTACAGATGGGAGCGCGGCTGCGATCTTCTGAGGGTCCCGCGCTGCGTTACAGATGGGAGCGCGGCTGCGATCTTCTGAGGGTCCCGCGCTGCGTTACAGATGGGAGCGCGGCTGCGATCTTCTGAGGGTCACGCGCTGTGTTACAGATGGGAGCGTGGCTGCGATCTTCTGAGGGTCACACGCTGTGTTACAGATGGGAGCGCGGCTGGATCTTCTGAGGGTCACGCGCTGTGTTACAGATGGGAGCGCGGCTGCGATCTTCTGAGGGTCACGCGCTGTGTTACAGATGGGAGCGCGGCTGCGATCTTCTGAGGGTCACACGCTGTGTTACAGATGGGAGCGCGGCTGGATCTTCTGAGGGTCACGCGCTGTGTTACAGATGGGAGCGCGGCTGCGATCTTCTGAGGGTCCCGCGCTGTGTTACAGATGGGAGCGCGGCTGCGATCTTCTGAGGGACCCGCGCTGTGTTACAGATGGGAGCGCGGCCGTTATCTTCTGAGGGTCCCGTGCTGTGTTACAGATGGGAGCGCGGCTGTGATCCTCTGAGTGTCACGCGCTGCGTTACAGATGGGAGCGCGGCTGCGATCCTCTGAGGGTCCCGCGCTGCGTTACAGATGGGAGCGCGGCTGCGATCTTCTGAGGGTCCCGCGTTGTGTTACAGATGGGATCACGGCTGCGATCTTCTGAGGGTCCCGCGCTGTGTTACAGATGGGAGCGCGGCTGCGATCTTCTGAGGGTCCCGCGCTGTGTTACAGATGGGAGCGCGGCTGCGATCTTCTGAGGGACCCGCGCTGTGTTACAGATGGGAGCGCGGCTGCGATCTTCTGAGGGTCCCGCGCTCCGTTACAGATGGGAGCGCGGCTGCGATCTTCTGAGGGTCCCGCGCTGCGTTACAGATGGGAGCACGGCTGCGATCTTCTGAGGGTCCTGCGCTGCGTTACAGATGGGAGCACGGCTGCGATCTTCTGAGGGTCCCGCGCTGCGTTACAGATGGGAGCGCGGCTGCGATCTTCTGAGGGTCCCGCGCTGCGTTACAGATGGGAGTGCGGCTGCGATCCTCTGAGGGTCCCGCGCTGTGTTACAGATGGGAGCGCGGCTGCGATCTTCTGAGGGTCCCGCGCTGCGTTACAGATGGGAGTGCGGCTGCGATCTTCTGAGGGTCCCGCGCTGTGTTACAGATGGGAGTGCGGCTGTTATCTTCTGAGGGTCACGCGCTGCGTTACAGATGGGAGCGCGGCTGCGATCTTCTGAGGGTCCCGCGCTGTGTTACAGATGGGAGTGCGGCTGTTATCTTCTGAGGGTCACGCGCTGCGTTACAGATGGGAGCGCGGCTGCGATCCTCTGAGGGTCCCGCGCTGCGTTACAGATGGGAGCGCGGCTGCGATCTTCTGAGGGTCCCGCGCTGTGTTACAGATGGGAGCGCGGCTGCGATCCTCTGAGGGTCCCGCGCTGCGTTACAGATGGGAGTGTGCGGCTGTTATCTTCTGAGGGTCCCGCGCTGCGTTACAGATGGGAGCGCGGCTGCGATCTTCTGAGGGTCCCGCGCTGTGTTACAGATGGGAGTGCGGCTGTTATCTTCTGAGGGTCACGCGCTGTGTTACAGATGGGAGCGCGGCTGCGATCCTCTGAGGGTCCCGCGCTGCGTTACAGATGGGAGTGTGCGGCTGTTATCTTCTGAGGGTCCCGCGCTGCGTTACAGATGGGAGCGCGGCTGCGATCTTCTGAGGGTCCCGCGCTGTGTTACAGATGGGAGTGCGGCTGTTATCTTCTGAGGGTCCCGCGCTGTGTTACAGATGGAAGCGTGGCTGCGATCTTCTGAGGGTCCCGCGCTGTGTTACAGATGGGAGCGTGGCTGCGATCTTCTGAGGGTCCCGCGCTGTGTTACAGATGGGAGCACGGCTGCGATCTTCTGAGGGTCCCGCGCTGTGTTACAGATGGGAGCGTGGCTGCGATCTTCTGAGGGTCCCGCGCTGTGTTACAGATGGGAGCGCGGCTGCGATCCTCTGAGGGTCCCGCGCTGTGTTACAGATGGGAGCGCGGCTGCGATCTTCTGAGGGTCCCGCGCTGTGTTACAGATGGGAGCGTGGCTGCGATCTTCTGAGGGTCCCGCGCTGCGTTACAGATGGGAGCGCGGCTGCGATCTTCTGAGGGTCCCGCGCTGCGTTACAGATGGGAGCGCGGCTGCGATCCTCTGAGGGTCCCGCGCTGCGTTACAGATGGGAGCGCGGCTGCGATCTTCTGAGGGTCCCGGGCTGTGTTACAGATGGGAGCGCGGCTGTTATCTTCTGAGGGTCCCACGCTGTGCTACAGATGGGAGCGCGGCTGCGATCTTCTGAGGGTCCCGCGCTGTGTTACAGATGGGAGCGCGGCTGCGATCCTCTGAGGGTCCCGCGCTGTGTTACAGATGGGAGCGCGGCTGTTATCTTCTGAGGGTCCCACGCTGTGTTACAGATGGGAGCGCGGCTGCGATCCTCTGAGGGTCCCGCGCTGTGTTACAGATGGGAGCACGGCTGCGATCCTCTGAGGGTCCCGCGCTGTGTTACAGATGGGAGCGCGGCTGTTATCTTCTGAGGGTCCCGCGCTGCGTTACTGATGGGAGCGCGGCTGCGATCCTCTGAGGGTCTCGCGCTGTGTTACAGATGGGAGCGCGGCTGCGATCTTCTGAGGGACCCGCGCTGTGTCACAGATGGGAGCGCGGCTGCGATCCTCTGAGGGTCCCGCGCTGCGTTACAGATGGGAGCGCGGCTGCGATCCTCTGAGGGTCCCGCGCTGCGTTACTGATGGGAGCGCGGCTGCGATCTTCTGAGGGACCCGCGCTGCATTACAGATGGGAGCGTGGCTGCGATCTTCTGAGGGTCCCGCGCTGCGTTACAGATGGGAGCGCGGCTGCGATCTTCTGAGGGTCCCGCGCTGCGTTACAGATGGGAGCGCGACTGCGATCTTCTGAGGGTCACGCGCTGTGTTACAGATGGAAGCGCGGCTGCGATCTTCTGAGGGTCACGCGCTGTGTTACAGATGGGAGCACGCTGGGATCTTCTGCGGGTCCCGCGCTGCGTTACAGATGGGAGCACGCTGGGATCTTCTGAGGGTCACGCGCTGTGTTACAGATGGGAGCGCGGCTGCGATCCTCTGAGGGTCCCGCGCTGTGTTACAGATGGGAGCGCGGCTGCGATCTTCTGAGGGTCCCGCGCTGCGTTACAGATGGGAGCACGGCTGCGATCTTCTGAGGGACCCGCGCTGTGTTACAGATGGGAGCGCGGCTGCGATCTTCTGAGGGTCCCGCGCTGCGTTACAGATGGGAGCACGGCTGCCATCTTCTGAGGGTCCCGCGCTGTGTTACAGATGGGAGCGCGGCTGCGATCTTCTGAGGGTCACGCGCTGCGTTACAGATGGGAGCGCGGCTGCGATCTTCTGAGGGTCACACGCTGTGTTACAGATGGGAGCGCGGCTGCGATCTTCTGAGGGTCACGCACTGCGTTACAGATGGGAGCGCGGCTGCGATCTTCTGAGGGTCCCGCGCTGTGTTACAGATGGGAGCGCGGCTGCGATCCTCTGAGGGTCACGCGCTGTGTTACAGATGGGAGCGCGGCTGCGATCTTCTGAGGGTCCCGCGCTGTGTTACAGATGGGAGTGCGGCTGCGATCTTCTGAGGGTCCCGCGCTGCGTTACAGATGGGAGCGCGGCTGTGATCTTCTGAGGGTCCCGCGCTGCGTTACAGATGGGAGCGCGGCTGCGATCTTCTGAGGGTCCCGCGCTGCGTTACAGATGGGAGCGCGGCTGCGATCTTCTGAGGGTCACGCGCTGTGTTACAGATGGGAGCACGGCTGTTATCTTCTGAGGGAGCGCGGCTGCGATCTTCTGAGGGTCCCGCGCTGCGTTACAGATGGGAGCGCGGCTGCGATCTTCTGAGGGTCCCGCGCAGTGTTACAGATGGGAGCGTGGCTGCGATCTTCTGAGGGTCCCGCGCTGTGTTACAGATGGGAGCGCGGCTGCGATCTTCTGAGGGTCCCGCGCTGTGTTACAGATGGGAGCGCGGCTGCCATCTTCTGAGGGTCCCGCGCTGTGTTACAGATGGGAGCACGGCTGCGATCTTCTGAGGGTCACGCGCTGCGTTACAGATGGGAGCGCGGCTGCGATCTTCTGAGGGTCACGCGCTGCGTTACAGATGGGAGCGTGGCTGCGATCTTCTGAGGGTCCCGCGCTGTGTTACAGATGGGAGCGCGGCTGTTATCTTCTGAGGGTCACGCGCTGTGTTACAGATGGGAGCGCGGCTGCGATCCTTTGAGGGTTCCGCGCTGTGTTACAGATGGGAGCGCGGCTGCGATCCTCTGAGGGTCCCGCGCTGCGTTACAGATGGGAGCGCGGCTGCGATCTTCTGAGGGTCCCGCGCTGCGTTACAGATGGGAGCGCGGCTGCGATCTTCTGAGGGTCACGCGCTGAGTTACAGATGGGAGCGTGGCTGCGATCTTCTGAGGGTCACGCGCTGCGTTACAGATGGGAGCGCGGCTGTGATCCTCTGAGGGTTTCGTGCTGTGTTACAGATGGGAGCGCGGCTGCGATCTTCTGAGGGTCTCGCGCTGTGTTACAGATGGGAGCGCGGCTCGATCTTCTGAGGGTCCCGCGCTGTGTTACAGATGGGAGCGCGGCTGCGATCTTCTGAGGGTCCCGCACTGTTACAGATGGGAGCGCGGCTGCGATCTTCTGAGGGTCCCGCGCTGCGTTACAGATGGGAGCGCGGCTGCGATCTTCTGAGGGTCCCGCGCTGCGTTACAGATGGGAGCGCGGCTGCGATCTTCTGAGGGTCCCGCGCTGTGTTACAGATGGGAGCGCGGCTGCGATCTTCTGAGGGTTCCGCGCTGTGTTACAGATGGGAGCGCGGCTGCGATCTTCTGAGGGTCACGCGCTGTGTTACAGATGGGAGCGCGGCTGCGATCTTCTGAGGGTCCCGCGCTGTGTTACAGATGGAAGCGTGGCTGCGATCTTCTGAGGGTCCCGCGCTGTGTTACAGATGGGAGCGCGGCTGCGATCTTCTGAGGGTCCCGCGCTGTGTTACAGATGGGAGCATGGCTGCGATCTTCTGAGGGTCCCGCGCTGCGTTACAGATGGGAGCGCGGCTGCGATCCTCTGAGGGTCCCGCGCTGTGTTACAGATGGGAGCGCGGCTGCGATCTTCTGAGGGTCCCGCGCTGCGTTACAGATGGGAGCGCGGCTGCGATCCTCTGAGGGTCCCGCGCTGTGTTACAGATGGGAGCGCGGCTGCGATCTTCTGAGGGTCACGCGCTGCGTTACAGATGGGAGCGCGGCTGCGATCTTCTGAGGGTCACGCGCTGCGTTACAGATGGGAGCGCGGCTGCGATCTTCTGAGGGTCCCGCGCTGTGTTACAGATGGGAGCGCGGCTGCGATCTTCTGAGGGTCCCGCGCTGCGTTACAGATGGGAGCGCGGCTGCGATCCTCTGAGGGTCCCGCGCTGTGTTACAGATGGGAGCGCGGCTGCGATCTTCTAAGGGTCCCGCGCTGTGTTACAGATGGGAGCGCGGCTGCGATCCTCTGAGGGTCCCGCGCTGCGTTACAGATGGGAGCGCGGCTGCGATCTTCTGAGGGTCCCGCGCTGCATTACAGATGGGAGCGTGGCTGCGATCTTCTGAGGGTCCCGCGCTGCGTTACAGATGGGAGCGCGGCTGCGATCTTCTGAGGGTCCCGCGCTGCGTTACAGATGGGAGCGCGGCTGCGATCTTCTGAGGGTCCCGCGCTGCGTTACAGATGGGAGCGCGGCTGCGATCTTCTGAGGGTCACGCGCTGTGTTACAGATGGGAGCGCGGCTGCGATCTTCTGAGGGTCACACGCTGTGTTACAGATGGGAGCGCGGCTGGATCTTCTGAGGGTCACGCGCTGTGTTACAGATGGGAGCGCGGCTGCGATCTTCTGAGGGTCACGCGCTGTGTTACAGATGGGAGCGCGGCTGCGATCTTCTGAGGGTCACACGCTGTGTTACAGATGGGAGCGCGGCTGGATCTTCTGAGGGTCACGCGCTGTGTTACAGATGGGAGCGCGGCTGCGATCTTCTGAGGGTCACGCGCTGTGTTACAGATGGGAGCGCGGCTGCGATCTTCTGAGGGACCCGCGCTGTGTTACAGATGGGAGCGCGGCCGTTATCTTCTGAGGGTCCCGTGCTGTGTTACAGATGGGAGCGCGGCTGCGATCCTCTGAGTGTCACGCGCTGCGTTACAGATGGGAGCGCGGCTGCGATCCTCTGAGGGTCCCGCGCTGCGTTACAGATGGGAGCGCGGCTGCGATCTTCTGAGGGTCCCGCGTTGTGTTACAGATGGGATCACGGCTGCGATCTTCTGAGGGTCCCGCGCTGTGTTACAGATGGGAGCGCGGCTGCGATCTTCTGAGGGTCCCGCGCTGTGTTACAGATGGGAGCGCGGCTGCGATCTTCTGAGGGACCCGCGCTGTGTTACAGATGGGAGCGCGGCCGTTATCTTCTGAGGGTCCCGTGCTGTGTTACAGATGGGAGCGCAGCTGCGATCCTCTGAGTGTCACGCGCTGCGTTACAGATGGGAGCGCGGCTGCGATCCTCTGAGGGTCCCGCGCTGCGTTACAGATGGGAGCGCGGCTGCGATCTTCTGAGGGTCCCGCGTTGTGTTACAGATGGGATCACGGCTGCGATCTTCTGAGGGTCCCGCGCTGTGTTACAGATGGGAGCGCGGCTGCGATCTTCTGAGGGTCCCGCGCTGTGTTACAGATGGGAGCGCGGCTGCGATCTTCTGAGGGACCCGCGCTGTGTTACAGATGGGAGCGCGGCTGCGATCTTCTGAGGGTCCCGCGCTGCGTTACAGATGGGAGCGCGGCTGCGATCTTCTGAGGGTCCCGCGCTGCGTTACAGATGGGAGCACGGCTGCGATCTTCTGAGGGTCCTGCGCTGCGTTACAGATGGGAGCACGGCTGCGATCTTCTGAGGGTCCCGCGCTGCGTTACAGATGGGAGCGCGGCTGCGATCTTCTGAGGGTCCCGCGCTGCGTTACAGATGGGAGTGCGGCTGCGATCCTCTGAGGGTCCCGCGCTGTGTTACAGATGGGAGTGCGGCTGTTATCTTCTGAGGGTCACGCGCTGCGTTACAGATGGGAGCGCGGCTGCGATCTTCTGAGGGTCCCGCGCTGTGTTACAGATGGGAGTGCGGCTGTTATCTTCTGAGGGTCACGCGCTGCGTTACAGATGGGAGCGCGGCTGCAATCCTCTGAGGGTCCCGCGCTGCGTTACAGATGGGAGCGCGGCTGCGATCTTCTGAGGGTCCCGCGCTGTGTTACAGATGGGAGCGCGGCTGCGATCCTCTGAGGGTCCCGCGCTGCGTTACAGATGGGAGTGTGCGGCTGTTATCTTCTGAGGGTCCCGCGCTGCGTTACAGATGGGAGCGCGGCTGCGATCTTCTGAGGGTCCCGCGCTGTGTTACAGATGGGAGTGCGGCTGTTATCTTCTGAGGGTCACGCGCTGTGTTACAGATGGGAGCGCGGCTGCGATCCTCTGAGGGTCCCGCGCTGCGTTACAGATGGGAGTGTGCGGCTGTTATCTTCTGAGGGTCCCGCGCTGCGTTACAGATGGGAGCGCGGCTGCGATCTTCTGAGGGTCCCGCGCTGTGTTACAGATGGGAGTGCGGCTGTTATCTTCTGAGGGTCCCGCGCTGTGTTACAGATGGGAGCGTGGCTGCGATCTTCTGAGGGTCCCGCGCTGCGTTACAGATGGGAGCACGGCTGCGATCTTCTGAGGGTCCCGCGCTGTGTATACAGATGGGAGCGTGGCTGCGATCTTCTGAGGGTCCCGCGCTGTGTTACAGATGGGAGCACGGCTGCGATCTTCTGAGGGTCCCGCGCTGTGTTACAGATGGGAGCGTGGCTGCGATCTTCTGAGGGTCCCGCGCTGTGTTACAGATGGGAGCGCGGCTGCGATCCTCTGAGGGTCCCGCGCTGTGTTACAGATGGGAGCGCGGCTGCGATCTTCTGAGGGTCCCGCGCTGTGTTACAGATGGGAGCGTGGCTGCGATCTTCTGAGGGTCCCGCGCTGCGTTACAGATGGGAGCGCGGCTGCGATCTTCTGAGGGTCCCGCGCTGCGTTACAGATGGGAGCGCGGCTGCGATCCTCTGAGGGTCCCGCGCTGCGTTACAGATGGGAGCGCGGCTGCGATCTTCTGAGGGTCCCGGGCTGTGTTACAGATGGGAGCGCGGCTGTTATCTTCTGAGGGTCCCACGCTGTGTTACAGATGGGAGCGCGGCTGCGATCTTCTGAGGGTCCCGCGCTGTGTTACAGATGGGAGCGCGGCTGCGATCCTCTGAGGGTCCCGCGCTGTGTTACAGATGGGAGCGCGGCTGTTATCTTCTGAGGGTCCCACGCTGTGTTACAGATGGGAGCGCGGCTGCGATCCTCTGAGGGTCCCGCACTGTGTTACAGATGGGAGCACGGCTGCGATCCTCTGAGGGTCCCGCGCTGTGTTACAGATGGGAGCGCGGCTGTTATCTTCTGAGGGTCCCGCGCTGCGTTACTGATGGGAGCGCGGCTGCGATCCTCTGAGGGTCTCGCGCTGTGTTACAGATGGGAGCGCGGCTGCGATCTTCTGAGGGACCCGCGCTGTGTCACAGATGGGAGCGCGGCTGCGATCCTCTGAGGGTCCCGCGCTGCGTTACAGATGGGAGCGCGGCTGCGATCCTCTGAGGGTCCCGCGCTGGATCTGGGGTCAGGAGGAGGACAGGGAAGCCTCTAGAATGGAGGAGTATCAAACTTTTCCAAAATGACAGGTTCACTTCAAAGATGAGATAGCCTAAAAATAATGTAGACATTTGCTTAGAGCCTCCCTATTCCTATAAGGAAGAACCGATGACTCCACCCCCAGCAGATATAGCCATCCCTGTCCTGACAGCTACGCCCCTCCCCTTCCAGAGACCCCGCCCTACAAGCATAGCTGTACAACCACTCCATATCCCTCTCCCTCCCCGGGAGCCTCTCACCTCCTCCGGTCGCAGCGTCACAGCGCCACCAGCAGCCCCGGAGGCCGCACAGCACGGGAGGCTTCCCGCCCTTCACAGCGTGGCGTGGTGACGTTCTGCCCGGGCGTAGCGGGGCGGAGTCACAGTTATATAGGCCCCGCCCTGGCGCTGTGAGGGGCGGTGTTCGGCAGCCATGTGGCGAGGACGGAGCGGGGTGACGCCTCTGCTGCGAGGGGAGCCCAGCGACCTGCAGAACAACAATGTAATGACGTCACATGCCGGCCCGGGGGGGATACAGCTGTGCGGGGCGGGGGGGCAGCCAGGCTAGGCTTGAGGCCTAAACGTTATTACTGTTCTTCTAACGGCATCTGCTGCCTCAATAAGTGTGGGGTAATGGTTGGGTCATGTGACCTGAGGCAACACAGGGGGAGCAGGTAATGGGGGTCATGTGACCTGAGGCAGCACAGGGGGAGCAGGTAATGGGGGTCATGTGACCTGAGGCAGCACAGGGGGAGCAGGTAATGGGGGTCATGTGACCTGAGGCAGCACAGGGGGAGCAGGTAATGGGGGTCATGTGACCTGAGGCAGCACAGGGGGAGCAGGTAATGGGGTCATGTGACCTGAGGCAGCACAGGGGGAGCAGGTAATGGGGGTCATGTGACATGAGGCAGCACAGGGGGAGCAGGTTCTGGGGTAATGTGGTCAGGTAACCTGAGGCAGCACAGGGGGAGCAGGTAATGGGGTCATGTGACCTGAGGCAGCACAGGGGGAGCAGGTAATGGGGTCATGTGACCTGAGGCAGCACAGGGGGAGCAGGTAATGGGGTCATGTGACCTGAGGCAGCACAAGGGGAGCAGGTAATGGGGGTCATGTGACCTGAGGCAGCACAAGGGGAGCAGGTAATGGGGGTCATGTGACCTGAGGCAGCACAGGGGGAGCAGGTAATGGGGGTTATGTGACATGAGGCAGCACAGGGGGAGCAGGTTGTGGGGTAATGTGGTCATGTAACCTGAGGCAGCAGGTTCTGTGTATTATGCTTATGGCTTGCTTATACTTGTGGTTTTCATGCAAACTTATTGCAAATTGTATGCGTCTTGGAACTAGGCCACAAATGCCAGTCTGCATGACTTGGATGTTTACATGCTAATTATTCTATCCTTAATGCATGTTTTGCTGCAGATTAGAACATTAGATGTGATTGGTGCAGTTCCTATCTGCACATGCGCTGCTCCCAAATCATCAGCATGGCTAAAATTACCACCTCAACAGTTTGCTTTTCACACACACCTCTCTGAATGAAATGCATTGAGCTGCAGCTTGAGAAACTGAAAATAATTGAGGAAAATCATATGTGGGAAAAGCAAATGCAGAGAGCCGCAAACCTCTTGTAACTCACAAAATGGCGGACTCAAGTACGCTCCCGGCTTCAGAGCCCCGGGTTGGTGGAATATTTTAAAGCTACGTACACAGGCTGGCTTAAACCCAGCTGAGGGGGATGAGCTCGTATGTTGTGGCGGGGAACCCCATCTCGTACATCGGCTAAAGATCCAGTATGCCAGATCTTTAGTGATCCAGTATGCCAGATCTTTAGTGATCCAGTATGCCAGATCTTTAGTGATCCAGTATGCCAGATCTTTAGTGATCCAGTATGCCAGATCTTTAGTGATCCAGTATGCCAGATCTTTAGTGATCCAGTATGCCAGATCTTTAGTGATCCAGTATGCCAGATCTTTAGTGATCCAGTATGCCAGATCTTTAGTGATCCAGTATGCCAGATCTTTAGTGATCCAGTATGCCAGAGCGTTAGTGATCCAGTATGCCAGAGCGTTAGTGATCCAGTATGCCAGAGCGTTAGTGATCCAGTATGCCAGAGCGTTAGTGATCCAGTATGCCAGAGCGTTAGTGATCCAGTATGCCAGAGCGTTAGTGATCCAGTATGCCAGAGCGTTAGTGATCCAGTATGCCAGAGCGTTAGTGATCCAGTATGCCAGAGCGTTAGTGATCCAGTATGCCAGAGCGTTAGTGATCCAGTATGCCAGAGCGTTAGTGATCCAGTATGCCAGAGCGTTAGTGATCCCGAGTGCATTGTTCCCCCCCCCCCACTCACTAAGAGGTGATCAAAGAGATGCAATACTTCTGAGTTTACGCAAATATATGCAGTTTGATCATGGACCAATACGTTTAAAGGACAACTGGGATGTGGAGGCTGCCATATTTATTTCCAAACTATACCAGTTCTCTGGCTATCCGGCTTTTCCTCTGCCTCTAATACTTTCAGCCATAGCCCCTGAACAAGCATGCAGCATATCAGGTGTTTCTGACATTGGGCTCTATTCACAAAACCATGTGCGGTAACTTTTTTTATTTTTGGGTGAAACATTACCTCCAGTGATAATTCACTAAAAATAGTGAAAATAGTGAGTATTCACAAAAAATGTACCAAGTGTGATAAATGTTTGATAAAAGTGCGGTTAAACAGGTGATAAAACGGGTAATAAAACTGTCAGTAATATGTGCGGGAATAAAAGCTGTTTTGACCACTGTAGTGCAGCCCATATACTTGCCACCCATTACACAGAGACAGCCCAGGAAAGCCTGTCACATTTACAGTGGGACCTCAACTCTTGCGTAGGACAGATGGTAAACATAGAAATGCACCCTGTATGTATATAGAGAGCTGTCTAATTCCTCCTCATCTGTGACTAATCACTACTGTAATTTGATCTCTCAGCTGTGCCAGCTGGCTGCCTCAGCAGAGCAGCTAATGTGTAAACACAGGATGTTCACCCTATGTCTGCTTCCATGAAAGCAGGAAGTACATACACTGGGTTTTTTTTGTTAGATTTGTATCAGCTGTAACAAAGAAATGTTTTTCTTTAAAGGTAATTATGCTGCTGCTTATCTTTTAGAGCAGAGATGAATTTCCTCCTCGGCATCTATAAAATCATCTAAAAGACTGTACAAGGTCTGAAAAAGCGCCTTGAGATTAGACACTCGGTTTCTCTGCCTTCTATGTAAAACTGACATAAACTCGAGCAAAGAAAGCTCAGAAGGCTCCATCCTAAAGGCCAAAAGCAGAGAAGTGATCATTATCACCAACCATTTGTAGGTGATAAAAAAATCCTTAATTAACACCAACTTTTCAATTGAGAATCTCAAATTGGAGATACATTTTGAGGTAATTACCACACTTTTACCGCATGAGGTAAAAAAATTGTGAATTTCAAAATGGAGATATTTTGGTCTGTTTATCACTACCTAATTTAACTCATGCGGTAACTCATTGAGAATAGAGCCCATTGTCAGATCTGACAAGACTAGCTGCCTGCTTGTTTCTGGTGTGATTCAGACACTGATGTAGCCAAATAGATTGGCAGGGCTGCCAGGCCTTGTTTAAAAGGAAATAAACATGGCAGCCCCCATAGTCTTCACTTGAGTTGTCCTTTAAACTCAGGTTTAAATTGATTGGTCCATTTTGAAGCTGCATATATTTGCATATAAATTTGCATCAACTCAGATGTGTTTGCATATAATTGATCATCCCTACTCGCCACCCCTGCCAGAAATCTGTCATGGGCCATCCTTCCTCCATAGCAACACATGTCTCAGTGACTTCTCTTTACAGGAGTCTGCCTCAAACTGTCACCGAGTCCTGATTCCACCAGGCAACAGCGTGCGTACGTAGATGGACCATACCCTCCCACTAGCAGGATACCATATGACTAGACTGTTACAAATTATGCCAGTTACATTAAAGTGAACCAGAGACGAAGCACCCTCATGTATTTTACCATATAGAATAGTGGGAACATTAGAGAAAACACCTACCCTGCTCTTTCATTCTTCACTGCTCAGCATGCTTGTTATCAGCTCTGATAAAATCCCCCACTGAGCATTCAGTCTGGCTTTGCTCAGGAATAATTATAGTAAAGTCATTATAGAGCCACAAGGAGGCAGGTTTGGGCTTGAAAAGACATCAGAGAAGACAGACTCTGCTATGATTCCTGAGCAAAGCCAGACTGAATGCTCAGTCGGGGATTTTATCAGAGCTGATAACAAGCAGGCTGAGCAGTGAAGGATGAAACAGAGAGCAGGGTAGGTGTTTTCTCTAATGTTCCCACTGATATATATGGTAACCTACATGAGGGTGCTTCGTCTCTGGTTCCCTTTAGTCTGAAGCGAGTTTTAAAATAAAAAAAATACTCACCTAAGGAGAGGGAAGGCTCTGGGTCCTATAGAGCCCTCCCGTTCTCCTGCTGGTGTCTGCGTTCCCCCGCAGGCTCCCTGTTAGCAGTCCACGACCAATTGGTTTTGGACTGCTCTCTTCTGGGTTGGGGAGATTTTGTCAGTCTACAAAAGCACTGGGACTTCTGAAGGCTGGTCGCTCCGTACTGCCCAAGCATGAGCCCCCTCTCTCGTGCCCTTGCGCATGTGCAGTACAGAGCCGCCAGTCTTTGGAAGCCTGAGCGCTTCAGATTGCCAAAGTCTCCCGTGACGGGAGATTCAAATGGAGGAACGAGGAGACCGGGAAGGCACTAGGACCCAGAGCCTTCCCTCTCCTTGGGGATCTGTTTGTGTTAAAATACGCTTCAGATTCACTTTAAATAGAACCTGAACTGAAAATAAAGTAAAAATAACCATACACAGGTAATTACCTCCTGTATAGACCACTCATCAATCTTTCTCCTCTCCTGCGTCCCATTTGTCCACTGTGATCAACGGAATTCTCCGTCCTCCTCCATTTTAAAAATGGCCATTACCCCGGCTTCCTGGTCAGCACACTATGAAACTGTAATATCACCCACTTGAGCCATAGGTAAACATGGACATTACCTTGCACATTCAGTTGTAACTGACAGCTGCTGATATATAACTGACAGCAACTGGTATATTTAAGTTCTGACAAAATATTGTTAGAACTGGAAGGGATCACTGTAAGAAGAAAATGAGAGAGAACAAACAGTGAGGTAAGTACATAATACTCATTTGCAGCTACGTCAGGTGTTTATTTTTAAATTTTACTCGCTTCAAGGGAGCGATTGCTTCTCTCACCAGTTATGTGAAAGTAGTGCAGGTTGCATCTTTTGTTTCTTTCTTTTTGTTATATGTTAAATAGAAAACCTGCTGCGCTTTTTTTTTTTTCACACCATGCATCTGTTTCCCATGTAAATGTCAATTACACTAGATGCATGTAAAAATTCTAATAAAATAGCATGAATAATTGCATGTGGAAAAAACACATGCACAATTTAATTGCGAGGAAACTGCTTAAAGGGACACTTAAGTCAAACAAAAAAAAAGTTTTACTCACCTAGGGCTTCCAATAGCCCCCTGCAGCTGTCCGGTGCCCTCGCCGTCTCCCTCCGATCCTCCTGGCCCCGCCGGCAGCCACTTCCTGTTTCGGTGACAGGAGCTGACAGGCTGGGGACGCGAGTGATTCTTCGCGTTCCCAAACACATTAGCGCCCTCTATGCTGTTATATGGTATATGATATATGCTATAGCAGCATAGATGGTGCTATTGTTGGCAGAAAAGTTTAGGGAGTTGGTTCTAGGACCTTTGACATATCTGGGTCTACTACTAAACCAGTGCTGGCTACACAACTTATAAATGCTTGTTTATTTTAAACTTTTTAATGTTGCATTTATTTTTATGCATAGGCGCACGAGTATAATAATTTGTTTTTGGTGTATAGTGACGGATACTGTATTTACTTGGTGCTGCCAATCCTGACTATAGCTATAAGAGCTACAGTCCTCAACCCCACTACTTAGTGCGCTGCCACACTAAGCTGTGCTGCTTGAGCAGTGTAGCTTAGCGAATCAACCTCTACTGATTTGTCTGTGAGCCCCATGCAGCCATCAAAAGAGCCACATCTGACTCCCGAGCCATAGCTTCCCTATCCCTAGCGTAGGCGATAACTTTTCATCTTTGTTTAAAATAATGTACCAGCACTTGAGTATCAAAGTAGGTGAAAAAGTATTGTTAGTTTGAGTATTTTTTTGCTTGCTGGTGTCTTAAAGGGAACCTTAACTGAGAGTGATATGGATGTTTCCTGTAAACAATACCGGTTGCATGCAGTCCTGCTGATCTCTTTGGCTGCAGTAGTGGCTGAATCACACACCTGAAACAAGCATGAAGCTAATCCAGTCTGACTTCAGTCAGAGCACCTGATCTGCATGCTTGTTGAGGGGCTGTGGCTGAAAGTATTAGACACACAGGATCAGCAGGAGAGTCAGGCAACTGGTATTTTAAAAGGAATAATCCATATCCTTCTCAGTTTAGGTCCCCTTTAAAGAGAGCCCCCATAGCCCGCGAGATCCCCCGACTTCTTCTACGGCTCTTCCTTGGTCCTGCAGGCTGCTCTGGTGACTTCGGCTGAAGCTGGGCGTGCGCACCAGTCATGTCGTCATGCCGGCCGCCCTAAGCATCCTGCGCATGCCCGGTTCAGTCTTTAGAAAACTACGCATGTGGTGACTGGTGGGATGTGACGGATGCGCAACTTCAGCCGAAGTTTCTGGATTACCAGGGCCGCCAGCGGGACCGAGGAACAGCCGTAGAGGATGCTGGCGGACCTCACGGGCTACAGGAGGCTGGAGGAATCCCCAGGTAAGTCCAGATTTCTGTTTTTTTCTTTTTACTGCTCTGGGTCCCTTTAAAAGGCAATTTAATGTGTGAAAAATATCAGTTAGGAGAATAAATGAATTGCATACGGCCCTTGTGTTAAACAGTGTGAAAGAAGTCTTGGTATATTGCAGAGGGGCTGCAGTGCTGTCCAGCTAGCCTTCATTAGTAACCCCAGAGAGATGGAAGCTGCGGGTAGAAATCACTGAATAATTCACAGCTGCTGGTAAAGGCCAGCATAGATTCCCCAGCGTGTTGCCTTACATAATACAATGTATGGCTGCCCATTGTTGCGTATGTTGTACCATGTGACTGTAACAGCAACACATGTGCTGTACAACAAAGCAGCCACACTGTTTATGCTACTATCCCCTCTTCTCACATCAGCGATGTTTAAAGAAACACCTGTAACAAAGACTGGAGGCTGCTTACCTCAGGAGAGGGAACCCTCTGCATCCTAATTAGGCTTCCCCCATCCTCTCCTGCAGGCCCAATCCAGCGCTGGCAGCCTCCGAACAGCAGACACCTTGTGCCTGCACAGTACAGCGGATCCAATCTCGCTCAGCTATTTCCTCCTGAACCCAAACCAAAGCCGCAAATGCGCCTGTGCGATTGTTATGAACCTAGAGCCTGTACCACCAACGGGCTTGTCGGCAGATTTTTGGGGGTGCAGGAGAGGATGAGGGAGGCCTCATTAGGGATTCAGAGAGTTCCACCTCCGGACGTAAGTAATCCCAGGGAGCTTTTTTTTTTTTTTTTTGTTACAGGTTTGCTTTAAAGGTAACCTGAACTGAGAAAAATTATTTAAAATAAACACATGACGTAGCTGCAAGTGAATATAACATACTAACCTCGCCCTCAGTTCCTCTCAGAAGCTCAGCGTTTTCTTCTTACAGTGATCCCTTCCAGTTCTGACAATATTTTGTCAGAACTGAAATATACCATTTGCTGTCAATTATATATCAGCAGCTGTCAGTTACAACTGAATGTGCAAGGTAATGTCCATGTTTCCCTATGGCTCATGCGAGTGATTACAGTTTAACAGTGTGCTGACCAGGAAGCTGTTATGGGGTAATGGCCATTTTCAATATGGAAGACAGAATTCCATTGATCACAGTGGACAAACAGGACACAGGAGAGGAGAAAGAGATTGAGTAGACTACACAGGAGGTAAGTATGATCTATGTATGTGTATTTTGACTTTTAATTTTCAGTTCAGGTTCTCTTTAAAGTGAATGGGAACCGCATTTAAAAAAAAAAATGAAGCAAATAAGGAGAGGGAAGGGTCTGGGTCATATAGAGCCTTCTGTCTCCTCTCTCGGTGCCCTCTATCCTGTGCTGGCTCCCCCTCCCCCCCGTTTCAATCCCCCGCCGAAAGGGTATTTGGAAGTCTTCGGGGGCCGTGTCCTCCTGAAGACGTGCAGCTCCATACTGCACAGGCGTGAGCGTGCAAGAGAGCGTGCTTGCGCAGGCGCAGTACAGGGCCGCCCTTCTTCAGGAGCACTCAGGCTCCCTGACGACTTCTGAAGACTCCTTCGGCCGGGTAAAGCAGTATATGACTAATTTAGTCACATACTTCTACCGGGCGAGCCAGCACTGGAACGAAGGGACCAGGAGAGGAGCTGGAAGGCTCTATAGGACCCAGAGCCCTCCCTCTCCTTGGGTATCTGTCTCATTTTTTTTAAATGCGGTTCCCATTCACTTTAAAGGGAAGGTTCAGGGAGGGTGGGTTAAAAATAAAAATCAAATTCCACTTACCTGGGGCTTCCTCCAGCCCGTGGCAGGCAGGAGGTGCCCTCGCCGCCGCTCCAGAGGCTCCCGGTGTATGCGCAGTAGAGCCCGGAGGACGTCCGATGACGTCAGAGCGCCGGCGTGGGACGCAGAAGTTCCGTGCCTTGGAGCGCAGAAGAGCTCGACCTTGTAGCCGGCCTGGCCAGGTCGGGCGCGCCACCGGAGACCACCGGGAGCCTCTGGAGCGGCGGCGAGGGCACCTCCTGCCTGCCACGGGCTGGAGGAAGCCCCAGGTAAGTGGAATTTGATTTTTATTTTTAACCCACCCTCCCTGAACCTTCCCTTTAAGGCTAGGTTTAAAGAGGAACTGTCGCGAAAATCTTTAACACATACAAATAAGAAGTACATTTCTTCCAGAGTAAAATGAGCCATACATCACTTTTCTCCTACGTTGCTGTCACTTACAAAAAGTAGAAATCTGACATTGCTGACAGATTTTGGACTAGCCCATCTTCTCATAGGGGGATTCTCAGGGTTTTCTTTATTTTTAAAAGCACTTAGTGAATGGCAGTTGCTCCGTCCAACTGCCAAAATAGTGTGCAGTGAGCAAGGAGGCTGGCTAGTATCCTTGTGTAAACCTTTTCAGGGAATGTCTTTATAAAGAATAAAAGCCATGCTGAGAATCCCCCGTGAAGAGATGGGACTAACCCAAAACTTGTTGGTAATGTCAGATTCTTACGACGTACTGTAAGTGACAGCAACATAGGAGAAAAGTCATTTATGGCTCATTTTACTCTGGGAGAAATGTACTTCTTATTCGTATGTGTTTTAAATTTTAAGATTTTCGCGACAGTTCCTCTTTAAGGCTAGATAAACTGGGCTACTGGTAGTCTGGAGAAAAGATGCCTTATGCTGGGAATACATGGTAGGTTTTCGCGCTCTATTTCGCGTCAGATCGATTTTCGTGCTAGATTCCGCATCCCAGTCGCCTGTCTCCCTTATCTGTATGCATTGTTCCCTTATCTGTATGCATTGTTCCCTTATCTGTATGCATTGTTCCCTTATCTGTATGCATTGTTCCCTTATCTGTATGCATTGTTCCCTTATCTGTATGCATTGTTCCCTTATCTGTATGCATTGTTCCCTTATCTGTATGCATTGTTCCCTTATCTGTATGCATTGTTCCCTTATCTGTATGCATTGTTCCCTTATCTGTATGCATTGTTCCCTTATTTGTATGCATTGTGACCTTATCTGTATGCATTGTTCCCGAGCGGAATCGATCCGGCAAAACATTGGACAGGTCGGAAATGATCAATTGAGCCATCTTAATGGCTTACAAACGAACAGTGTATTCTCAGCATAAGAGGGGATCTAATTAACATGTATAAATACATCAGAGGGCAATATAATAGCTTGGCGGATGAGCTTTTTGTCCCTAGGCCTTCTCAAAGGACTAGAGGACATGATCTGCGCATGGAGGAAAAACGTTTTAGCCATTTATTTAGGAAAGGGTTCTTTACAGAAAGTGATTAAAATGTAGAATGCATTGCCACAGGAAGTCGTTATGGCAAATTTTAGATCTGCATTAAAAGTGTACCAGAGACGATAAAATTATTTTTTATTATACATACCTGTGGCTTCCTCCAGCCCCATCCGCTTGGATCGCTCCCATGCTGCCGTCCTCAGTCTTCTGTGTCGCCGTTACCGGATTCTGTAACTTCAGTCGCGGCCAGTCTCTCTACGCCCTCTACACATTCAGATAATTTAGGAAAATTCACTCTTTATGATACAAAAAATCTGAACCTGCCCACCAATGACGAAACATCCCAAAATGTTGCCTCTGGCCACGAGGGAAGGGCTAGAAGAGGCAAATAACTGCAGGTTGTATGAGGCTCGGTGTAGATGCACGTCCTGTTTATTTGGATTGGCCCAGTTACAAGCAGCATACAATTTGCATGCAAGCCCAGTGTTCTCCCCAGAATTTTTTTTGCAGCTGATTGGCATGAAAAAGTAGCCGGGTGGTGTGAGGTGGGAATGGGGGGCCGCACAACTCTAACATAGGCGGAGGATGAGGAGGCGAGCTGATGACAGCCGGGTGTTTATCAAAATTTGCCGGGTGGAGCACCCCGCTAAGAGCCCGGGGGAGGACACTGAAGCCAAAATTATCTTCCTAATGACCATCTCTTCTGCCTATCAAGAACTGTGGACCTATTGATGTTAAAAATGCATACAAAATGTATGAAAAATGCATACAAGAATGCAAATCTAAAAACAAACTAATGTAAAGCGCATGCTTTTCTGCAGACGTGTGCTCCTGGCCTCTGGGATTGGCTGCTACAAGGCACACGATTTTCTGCAGACGAGCGTGCTCCTGGCCTCGTATGGGCAAGGCTGAACGTTTTTGGCTCTTGCAGTTTTCACAATCTGCATATAATTTGCATAACTATTTTTGTACAGTGAACTTTACGGTCAGCAATTAGTAACCATTATCCTAAATGTATGCGGTTTTACACTCTACCTATTGCCTTGCAGATCTAGCAAAGTAGGATTGCAGTGTAAAAATGGAAAGTCGTATTGCACAATTTGAATGCCACACAACGTGCAGCATACAGTGCATAGGCATGTGCCTATGTCGCCCCGGTAACGCACTGCATGCAGTACGTTATACCAGCAGGATTAATTCTAACAATTGCAATGCGATCATCTTGTCACGACGCAATTGATATGGTGTGAAAGAAGCATATCTCCTTCCGATAGAGGAATTGATCTTTTTCGAACAGTACTGCACAAAATTGATCTTTCTCAATCAGAAGCAGACTGGACATACTGGAAATGATCGATTTATCAGTCGATGTGATGGGAAAATTGCATGGTGTATTTGCCTTAGAGGCCGGTTTCCACGTCTTGCAGGACGCATGCCGACGCTTGCCGCAGTGCGAGTACGCATACAAATCGCTTATGGATTCTGGTGCTGCAGCATGTCGTCCAGAATCGCAACGCAAGCCATAGAGACGGGCAGCGTTTCCCGATCGCACTCGCCTGCGGGGAAACGCCACAGATTCCTGCTACGTTCGGTCTTAGTGGAAATGGGCCCTAAGCATACATATAAATATCTCTTGGCCTTATTGGATCTATTATTTAATCTGTGTTTCTGATCTCCTAGATTGTTCCCAAGACAGACAAATCTCTGGTTCGGAAAGGTGAGATGTGGAACTTTTTATAAATGTTAGTGTTACAAATAAAGTAAATTGCCTGGAACACACTGTGCACAACTGTCTGTGATCTTCAGCAGATTGTAGTAAATCCGGAGTGTAGAGTTCATGACACAACTGTTAGGGCCTCGCTCACACTAGAAGCGTTCGCCTTTTTTTTTTTTAAGCGCTGGCGATTTTAGAAATCTCCCTAAAAACGATTCTGCAATAATTCCCTATGAGTGTTCACATCTGAGCGGTTCAATTTAGTTTTTTTTTCCCAGAGTAAAATGAGCCCTAAATTACATTTCTCTTATGTTGCTGTCACTTACAGTAGGTAGTAGAAATCTGACGTTTTGGACTAGTCCATCTCTTCATGGGAGATTCTCAGCAAGGTTTTTATTCTTTTAAATCCTTTTTAGGAAATATCTTTATAAACGATGCTGGCCAGCTTCCCTGCTCCGCTACTCAGTTTTTGGCAGTTGGGCAGAGCAACTGCCATTCACTAAGTGCTTTTGAAAAGAAAAGAATCCCCCATGAAGAGATGGACTAGTCCAAAACCTGTCGCTTCTGTCAGATTTCTACTACCTACTGTAAGTGACAGCAACATAGGAGAAGTAATTTATGGCTCATTTTACTCTGGATGAAACGTACTTTTATTTGTATGTGACAACGGTTGCTGGGCAGTTAAGGGGAAGAAATGTACTTCTTATTTGCACATATTTTAAAATGTACAATTTTTTTTTGCCATAGTGCCCCTTTAAACAGCATTTTCTGATCAGCAGTTTAACTGCCAAAATAGTAAGATAACAGCCAGACTCCAAACTCTCTTGCACACTGTTTTGTCAGTTAGGCCTCGTTTCCATCTATGTGCTTTTGTCCGCTTTTCAGCAACATGTATCAATCTGCAACATTGATGTGCTGATAAAAAGCGGATAGAAGCGCACTAAGTGGAAACAAGGCCTTATGCTGGGTACACACGATGAGATTTCCCGTTCGATTCCCGGATCGATTCGATTAAATCAAACATGTTCGATTGGATTTCGATCGATTTTTTTTTCATGATAGGTATGCAAAATCGACGGAAAAAACTATCGAAATCCAATCGAACATGTTTGATTTAATCGGATCGATCCGGGAATCGAACGGGAAATCTCATCGTGTGTACCCAGCATAAGACTTTGCAACTGCTGTTAAAGAGTCTGAAGCGAGAATAGATCTCGCTTCAGACCTCATATATAGCAGGGGCACTTGTGCCCCTGCTAAAACGCCGCCATCCTGCGGCTTAACGGGGGTCCCTTACCCCCCAAACCCCCTCCGTAATGCGGGGGAGCGCTTCCGCATTGGGGCAGGGTTAACCGCCGCAGCCCTGCCCCACGCGCGTCTGTCAGACGCGTATCTCCGCCTCTCTCCGCCTCTCCCCGCCCCTCTCAGTCTTCCTTCACTGAGAGGGGCGGGGGAGAGGCGGCGATGCGCGTCTGATAGACGCGCCTGGAGGCAGGGCTGCAGCCGTTAGCCCTGCCTCCAGGAAGGGCTAATCTACGACCAACCTAGCGACGAACTTTTGCGGGGGGTGGGTTGGGGGTGAAGGGACCCCCGTTTAGCCGCGGGATAGCGGCGTTTTAGCAGGGGCTATATATGAGAGCTGAAGCGAGATTTAGTCTCGCTTCAGTGTCTCTTTAAGGGAATGCTGTTGAAAACAAAGAAAACCCTGAGAATCCCCCATGAGATGGACTGGCTTAAAACCTGTCGGTTCTGGCACATTTTAACAACCTACTTTCCAGGACGTCTCAGGACAGCAACCCTGAGACTTGTCTCCCTCCATTTCCAACTGGACAGGATACTAGTTAAAAGAATTAACATAATTGATTAGGCAGGCAGGCACACTACATAAGGCAGCATTCCCTTACCCTCATCAGTTGTTTTCCTGTCCATCAGGATGCTGGTTGTGTGGGGAGAGCTGGCCAACCATGATAGATTTCAGGAGCCGCGGCATACAAGTGTCCCCTATGTCAGCGCTGGTCAGGCGAGCCAGCGCGGGTGCTTGATGTCTGCATCGGCTTCTTCCCCAATCTGTGTTACACGCAGGAGCGGCTTCCGCTGAAGGACGCGCACAGGAGGACATGTGACTTCCACATTACGTGACCAAGGAGGAAGTAGAATGCTTTCCATGGCTCGGCGTGCATCCAAGCGGACATCTCGCCGCATTTAGCCGCTGATTGAGCTAGTCTGCTCGGTAAGGCGGTGGATTTCTAAGGTAAAGCAAACCTTTTCATTATGTTTGAGCGGAAACCTTCAGGTGACCTATTCAAGGGTTGTGCATCCTGGTCAGTCTTGTGTATGCTGACCATGGAAGCGTCCGCAGGCTCTTGCTCCCATAGTTCTGAGGAGTCAAGCTCCACTCCCTCTCTGGTATGTGTCTTTGGTTATGTCTTTATACCGGCTATTATTTGAGGGTTATCAAGCACCCTCCCCTGGTTCCTCAATTTTAACTTGGGTTTCCATCCTGGAAACACCCAAGAGGAATAGCTGCTGAGTTTATTTTGCCAGATGGATGTCCTCTTGGCAGCACTGCTCATGCATGAAATCCCTGGGCCACAAGCCATGGTCGGGAGACTGCTGGTGGGGGAGTCCATTACAGGAGAACTAGACAGCATAAGAAATGGTACTGTTCTTGACGTTCTCCCCTATGCTGGAAAGATGGATCACAGACAAGAGCTTCCAAGCTTGTTCCAGCAGCAGGGATATTCACTCATATAGTTCACATTAGAGTGTGATTTTCCCCTGTGTGTTTTACCCTCTCTGTTTCCTCTATAATCTAGTAAGCTAATGGAAACTTTCAGGGTAATGATAGTTGCAAGGAGTCATTTGCTTCCCATTTGATTTGGTCAGGCCTGCAGTAAACCTATGCTAGCTGTAGAGACTGACAATCAATGCAGGGATGTGCACTCACATGGTTGATTTGAGAGTGATGTTTCCCTGGTATAAGTTTATACTTTCTCTTGTCCTCTGTGTCCATGCAATCTAGCAGTGGGTGCAAAGCAGGAGGCGAAGGTGAATTGTTGCCATTGCAGCAATAGGCTTCCCCAGGGTTATAATAAGATGATTTGTCAAGCCTGAACTGCAGCAATGGTGATTGACAATCTATGGAAATTTTCAGGAAGTGAATCTCGGGGTAGTTTCAAGGAGTTCCTTGTTTCAAACTTGTTCAGATCTGCATTGCATTTGGTTCAGATCTGCATTGCATTTGGTTCAGATCTGCATTGCATTTGGTTCAGATCTGCATTGCATTTGGTTCAGATCTGCATTGCATTTGGTTCAGATCTGCATTGCATTTGGTTCAGATCTGCATTGCATTTGGTTCAGATCTGCATTGCATTTGGTTCAGATCTGCATTGCATTTGGTTCAGATCTGCATTGCATTTGGTTCAGATCTGCATTGCATTTGGTTCAGATCTGCATTGCATTTGGTTCAGATCTGCATTGCATTTGGTTCAGATCTGCATTGCATTTGGTTCAGATCTGCATTGCATTTGGTTCAGATCTGCATTGCAATTGGTTCAGATCTGCATTACTTTGTTTCAGATCTGCATTACTTTGGTTCAGATCTGTATTGCATTTCTTTCAGATCTGCATTGCATTGTTCTGATCTGCATTACTTTTGTTTCAGATCTGCGTTGCATTTGTTCTGATCTGTATTGCTTTTGTTTCAGATCTGCATTGCATTTGTTCTGATCTGTATTGCTTTTGTTTCAGAGCTGCATTACTTTTGGTTCAGATCTGTATTACTTTTGTTTCAGATCTGCATAGCATTTGTTTCAGATCTGCATAGCATTTGTTTCAGATCTGCATTACTTTTGTTTCAGATCTGCATTGCATTTGTTCTGATCTGCATTGCATTTGTTCAGTTCTGTATTGCATTTGTTTCAGATCTGCATTACTTTGGTTCAGATCTGTATTGCATTTGTTCTGATCTGTATTGCATTTGTTTCAGATCTGCATAGCATTTGTTTCAGATCTGCATAGCATTTGTTTCAGATCTGCATTACTTTGTTTCAGATCTGTATTGCATTTGTTTCAGATCTGTATTGCATTTGTTTCAGATCTGTATTGCATTTGTTTCAGATCTGCATTGCACTTGTTTCAGATCTGCATTACTTTGGTTCAGATCTGTATTGCATTTGGTTCAGTTCTGTATTGCATTTGGTTCAGTTCTGTATTGCATTTGGTTCAGTTCTGTATTGCATTTGGTTCAGATCTGCATTGCATTTGGTTCAGATCTGCATTGCATTTGGTTCAGATCTGCATTGCATTTGGTTCAGATCTGCATTGCATTTGGTTCAGATCTGCATTGCATTTGGTTCAGATCTGCATTGCATTTGGTTCAGATCTGCATTGCATTTGGTTCAGATCCGCATTGCATTTGTTTCAGATCTGCATTGCATTTGTTTCAGATCTGCATTGCATTTGTTTCAGATCTGCATTGTTCTGATCTGCATTGCATTTGTTCTGATCTGTATTGCATTTGTTTCAGATCTGTATTGCATTTGTTTCAGATCTGCATTGCATTGGTTTCAGATCTGCATTGGTTTCAGATCTGCATTGCATTTGTTTTGAATTTTGTTTGATTTGTCAAGCCTGCACTTAAACCTCTACTGGCTGTAGAGATTGACAATTTTTCAGGTTGATACACTCTTAGTATTTAGAGTGTAATTTCCCCTGTATGTTTTATCCCCTCTCTATATTCTGGCAAAGGTGAATGTAAAGCAGAGGGTTTCAAGATTCTGGAATCTTAAGCAATGTGGACAGTAGATTTTTCCAGTATTATAAGTAATTGTTGAATCTGCACAAAGGGCAGTGCTCAGTCGTGTGGCAGATTTATTCAGCATGGAAATTCACTGCCCATATAAATCTATGGGTCTGTGCACAGTGCTGGGTTGTACCTGATTGCATTATTCTAAAAAGCGGCATGCAGATTTGTAAAAAGGCCATGTCTGGTCTCCAGTGCAGTTCACACTCATAATGTTGCATTACTATGCTTGCATTATAAGCTTATCCACTGTGATCCTAGCCTAGAGCTATCACAGCGGTGGGTGTTGTCTTCCACTTAAAGAGTAACTCCCAGTGAAAATTCTTCATTTTTACAATAATTATGTATAAATTTAGTCAGTGTTTGCCCATTTTAAAAGCTGCCCTCTCTTTTATTTACATTCTGACATTTATCAGATGGTGACGTTTTTACGGTTGGCAGGTGATGTAGCTGGAAGTACATGCTGCTTGTTCTGGCAGTTGGAAACAGCTGTAAACCGCTATTTCCCACAATGCAACGAGGTTCACAGACAGGAAACTGCCAGGAAAATAGTCTTCACAGTCTCCTGTGGGAGGGGCTTCACCACAATATTAGACATACAGAGCCCCCTGATGAGGATCCATTTGTGAAAAGGAAAAGATTTCTTATGTAAAAGTGGGTATCAGCTACTGATTGGGATGAAGTTCAATTCTTGGTCATGGTTTCTCTTTAAAGTAGAAACTGTTAGGAAGCTGTTAAAACGGATTCCAAGAATGGCAAGTTGGATAAGACTAAGCTGTCAAACCTGATAAGCATGCAGCGTCTTCTGAAGCGGTGTCTAAATCTAGGAAATGTGCATTGACCGTATGCCTGATTCTGCAGAACACCTGTGTCAATTATGCACCGAAAAGGTAGTGAAAGATGAATCCCCTACATAGCTTAGAGATTTGATGGGATGGTTGAGATCAGAGATGTCCTTTGCTATTAAAGAAATTGAAGAATCTGCTTTCATACTTTCTAATTCAGATGTTACACCGACATTTACCCCCTCTACTTCTGATGCACCTATTGCTGGTCCTTCTAAATCCTCCTAACAGACCTCCTCAAGAGGTAGAGAGTCGAGGTTGATTCAGATAAATTTGACGTCTAAAGGGAGAGTGGATATCTATTATTGGAAGAGTTACCACAGGGCGAAGTAGACGCATCTGAGGGTAAAGGCGTTAAGTCTCAGAAATTTGCTTTTCCACAGAATTTATGAATGAGTTATTTGAAGCTATGCATAGGGCTATGGGCATTACCAAGGAACAAGAAGACTTCTTCCTATTGATCAAATGTACAAACGTTTATCTAACCTAAGATTGTATCTAAATTCCATAGATCTCAAGAGATCTTTTTACCATCTTTTTGCAGTAATTCATCAAATCAAAAGGAAGAAAGGTTGCACTGTCTAGGTGTTAAGAAGGTGTCTAATTGAATGAATATCTTCAGAGATCCAAGAATTGGAGGAAGTCCAATGCTTTGTTGGTTCTCTTTGCCGGAAAGCCGCCTTCTAAAGAAACCGATTGCAAGATGGATCAGACAAGCTATTGCTTTATCTTACTTGCACCAGGGCAAGCAGTTATCAGGACTAGCGAAAGGTCATTCAACCAGAGCGGTTTCTACTTCCTGGGCAGAGAGAGCAGGGGCTACTATTAATAAATCTGTGAAGCGGCAACCTGGTCAAGCCACAATACCTTTGTTAAGCATTATAGACTTGATTTAACCTCTAACTCTGACTTATGTTTTGGTAGAAGAGTTTTGCAGGCTGTAATCCCTCCCTAATTATGTCTTGTTTATCATCTCAGGGTTGCTGTCCTGAGACGTCCTGGAAAGACAAACTTACTTGCGGTAAGGTCTTTTCCAGGAGTCGGAAGGACAGCACCCTTACTACCCACCCTGATGTATTGTTAATAAAAATTATTTGAAGCATCATTCTGTGTGGTCTTTTTTATTACTGATGAGGGTAAGGGAATGCTGCCTTATGTAGTGTGCCTGCCTGCCTAATCAATTATGTTAATTCTTTTAACTAGTATCCTGTCCAGTTGGAAATGGAGGGAGACAAGTCTCAGGGTTGCTGTCCTTCCGACTCCTGGAAAAGACCTTACCGCAAGTAAGTTTGTCTTTTTTTGGGATGGTGGTCCTTTAAAGAGAAACTCCGACCAAGAATTGAACTTTATCCCAATCAGTAGCTCATACCCCCTTTTACATGAGAAATCTATTCCTTTTCACAAACAGACCATCAGGGGGCGCTGTATGGCTTATATTGTGGTGAAACCCCTCCCACAAAGAAACCCCTCCCACAAGAAAAGTTTGTACTCTTGGCAGTTTCCTGTCTGTGAACCTTGCTGCATTGTGGGAAATAGCGGTTTCCAACTGACAAAACAGCAAGCAGCAGCTACATCACCTGCCAACAGTAAAAATGTCACCATGTGAGAAATGTCAGTGTAAAATAATTTACAACGGGCAAACACTGACTAAATCATTTATACATAATTATTGTAAAAATGAAGGACTTTTTACATTTTCACTGGAGTTCCTGTTTAACCACTTGATGACTGCAGTGCTAAACCCCCCCCCCCCCCCCCCCTAAAGACCAGGCTAATTATTACTAAAATCGCCACTGCAGCTTTAAGGCCAAGCTGCAGGGCCGCACAACTCAGCACATGAGTGATTCCCCCCCCCCCTTTTCCCCCACCAGCAGAGCTCTCTGTTGGTGGGGTCTGATTGCCCCCTCCCCCCCCCCCCCAGTTTTTTTTATCAATATTTGTTCGTTCTTTAACCACTTCGGTACCAGCAGCCTCAGCCCCCTTAAGGACCAGAGACTGCCGCTCTGTCTCCGCCGCAGGCTGCTCTCTATTCCGTCGGTATGACTGCAGAGTGCTGTGAGCCGGGCAGGAGCAGTTTTCATTGGTTCCTGACCCTGTCACTCCATGTAAGCCAATGGGAACGGCTTACAGTAATGACAGGGCCAGGAGACAATGAAAACTGCTCCTGCCCGGCTCACAGCGCTCTGCCATCATAGAGGCGGCAGGGCAGCACATTGTGGCGGGGCCGCGCGGTGAATGGGACGTCTGAACCGCATCGCCCCTCGCTTTTTTTTTTTTTTTTTTACTATTTATGTCTATTTTTATTTTATTTTTTTTTGTAAGAAAACCCCTCCCTCCAGCCGGCCAACCAGGCGATCGGCTGCCATAGGCTTCTGCCTATGGCAGCCGATCGCTCTCTTGTCCCCAGTGCAGCGCTGCTGCTGATCGCAGCGCTGCACTGTGTAAATAGACGGCGAACACACCGTCTAACAGTCTCCCGAGCGGCAATCCCTGATTTATATTCTAACATTTATCACATGGTGACATTTTACTGTTGGCAGGTGATGTAGCTGCTGCTTGCTGTTTTGGCAGTTGGAAACAGCTGTAAACAGCTATTTCCCACAATGCAACACGGTTCAGACAGGATACTGCCAAGAGTACGTACTCAGAATTTCTTTGTGGGAGGCGTTTCACCACAATATCAGCCATACAGCGCCCCCTGATGGTTTGTTTGTGAAAAGGAATAGATTTCTCATGTAAAAGGGTGTATCAGCTACTGATTGGGGTAAAGTTCAATTCTTGGTTGGGGTTTTTCTTTAACCTCCTTAGCGGTAACCCCGTGCTAGAAACGGGGTAAGCCGCCGGAGGGTGCCGCTCAGGCCCTGCTGGGCCGATTTAAATTTTTTTTTTTGCTGGACGCAGCTAGCACTTTGCTAGCTGCGCCAGCACCCCGATCGCCGCCGCCGCGTGCCCGATCGCCGCTATCCGGTGCGGCGCGCGGCCCCCCAGACCCCGTGCGCTGCCTGGCCAATCAGTGCCAGGCAGCGCCGAGGGGTGGCCCGGGACTCCCAATGACGTCCTGACGTCGGTGACGTCATCCCGCCCTGTCGCCATGGCGATGGGGGAAGCCCTCCAGGAAATCCCCGTTCTTTGAACGGGATTTCCTGATCGGAGATCGCCGAAGGCGATCGAAGCGGGCGGGGGGATGCCGCTGAGCAGCGGCTATCATGTAGCGAGCCCTCGGCTCGCTACATGATTTAAAAAAAAAAAAAAAAAAAAAATTTAAAAAAACTGCTGCGCTTCCCCCTGGCGGTATTTTTCATACCGCCAAGGGGGTTAAAGGAGTTATCAGCCCCCCTGATCTACTTACCTAGGGCCTCCTCCAGCCCCTTGCATCCTACACGTCCCACGCCACAGCTCCACTCCCAGACGGTGGCCCAGGATCTTTGCTGGTGCAGAGGCCGACCTCGGTCATCCCCCTACTGCGCAAGCCCCTATCAATCGGGTCCACGTTCTCCAGTGTGTACTGCGCAGGGGCAGTAGAGGATGACCTGGTGAGACTGTCGGCTGCTGGGAGCGGAGCTGTGGCTTGGGACGTGTCTGCTGCAAGGGGCTGGAGGAAGCCCAAGGTAAGCAGAACGGGGGCAGGCTGGAAGTCTCGGGATCCTATTGAGGCCTACCTCTCTACTCTGATGTCGCCTGTCACTGAGCTCCTTCTGGTCTTGATGCGTGGCCACTCAGTAGACATGCAAGCACAGCTGCGCATGCACAGTAGCACGGAACCCTCAGCGAGCTCGCACAGCCATGATGGAGGGAGAAGAGCCACTCAGCAATGGGGGACAGCAGAATAGAGAAGCTCCATTAGGATTCTAAGGCTTCCTTCTCTTTAGGTAAGGATCTAATTTTTGTATCAGAGCTTCGGCTTGGGTACACTTTAAGGGCTGATTCACCCTACAAGAGCTTTCTTAGTACTAGTGATTTTACAAGCTCCTAATGCAATGCTATGGGAGATTTTTACAAAATCACATCGCTCCAGTGAGAACACACACAGGATAACATTAGCAGGAGATTTTAAAAGGAAACTAAACTGAGATTTTTCCTTTTTAAAATACCAGTTGCCTGACTCTCTTGCTGATCCTCTGCCTCTTATACTTTTAGCCACAGCCCCTGAACAAGCATGCAGATCAGGTGCTCTGACTGAAGTCAGGCTGAATTAGCTGCATGCTTGTTTCAGGTGTGTGATTCAGCCACTACTGCAGCCAAAGAGATCAGCAGGACTGCCAGGCAACTTGTATTGTTTAAAATGAAACATCCATATCCCTCCCAGTTTAGGTTCCCTTTAACCACTTAATGATAGACTTATAAAAACGTCCTGGAGCTGTTAAAGAGGCTCTAGCAGGACGTTTTTATAAGTCAAACAGCGCTACTGCCACTGTGGGTGTGCACACTCCCACACGTGCGTTCCTGTGCAAGGAACATTAGTGAGAAAAACACCATAGAAAAAAATGCCTTTATTTCCAAATATATTATCACCATACTTTGTACTAGGGACATCATTAATATTGTGTGATAACCAGGACAAAAATGCAGATAAAATGTGAGGGTTTTATGCACAGTAGCAGTGTTTATATCAAAACTATAGGGCAGGGACGGCCTTAGGTTTCAAAGCGCCCTGAGCGAAACTGGATTTTGTTGCCCCCCCCCCTCCCCCATAAGTAGCATAGACATCCAGCTCCAGCGCCGACGTCACTCTTCTCTCCCCGCCTCCGCACCAACTGTAGTTAGAGCAGGCTGCAAGAAAATGGCCGCCGTGTGTCTGCATTTGTGGACATCGGCGGCCATTTTCTTGTAGTCCTGCTCTAAATATAGACTGAGAAGACACAGGGAGACAGCGGGGCGGCAAAGGGTGACAGGGTGCATGCGCCCTTGAGAGCATGGCGCCCTGAGCGACTGCACAGGTCGCTCATAGCAAAGGCCGGCCCTGCTATAGGGGATTAAATTGGAGTAGTGTATTCATTTTTTCCTTTTATTTCCCTTTAAAATGCATAGCAAATAAAGTAATTTACTGAAAACAAATATCAACCCCAAAAAGCCCAATTGGTGGTGAAAAAACAAGATCTAGATCATTTCATTGTGATAAGTAGTGATTAAGCTATTGGCCAATGAAAGGGATGAGCACTGAAAGGGGAAAATCGCTCTTGTCCGTTAGGGTAAAAACCGCTTTGGGGTGAAGTGGTGAAATCACAAAGCGCATAGAAAAGCTCTTGTAGTGGGTACCAGCCCTAAAGGTAATTTTGTGATTAATCTTTACAGCGCAGCGGAACAAAGTGAGCTGGGGAAATTCTCTAAGTGTTTGTTTAGCTTCAGACACTCTACACAAACTTCACACGTTTCCCAAATGACCACATTTCTGTGACACTGTTCACATGTGAAGCCAATGAGGAGAGGAAGCGGGCTGCATTGCAGTGTCAGCCGTATTCCTTCCATGAAATGGGTGCTCTGTGCAGGAATCTATTCACTATAAACAGTTAAGGCAGCCACACACTGCTCGATTGCCACCAGATCGACCAGCAGATAGATCCCTTTGTGATCGAATCTGATCAAAGATGGATCTATTGGCTGCCTACACTGCAAACAGATTTTGAATCGATTTAACTATGAAATCGAGTCGCAATCTGTGGAGCTGCCGCTGCCCCCCCCCCCCCCCCCCCATACATTACCTGATCCGGCCGGCGCGAGTCCCCCGATCTCCGCTGTCTCTTCTCCGCTCTGGGCTTCAACTTCACTTTACTTCCTGTCGGGGAAGTTTAAACCGTAGAGGGCGCTCTGTTTAAACTTCACACAACAGGAAGTGAAGCCAGTTGGAGCCCAGCGCGGAGAAGGGATAGCGGGGACACGCGCTGGCAGAACAGGTAATGTATTGCCGCTAGCGTCGGTCGTCAGACTTTCGAACACCTCTATCGACGCACTCCCAACCCGCCGGCGATCGAGCAAAATTGTTCGCGCAGACAGATCGATGGGATCAATCGATTTCGGACGGAAATCGATCGAACGGTCAGCGTTTGCACGGCACCTTCACAGCAGATTCGATCACAGTGATCGAATCTGCTGTCTATAGGCGGGAAATCGAAGTGTATGGACACCTTTACCCTATGAACAGTTTTATCCTGGTTGCCATTAGAATTTGCATTGTTCACTTACGTGTTTGATATTAAAGTTTTATTTTAAGTGGAATTAACTCAGAACTTCCCTTCTGCTATAAAAGATTATCTACAGAATGACCTTTATGGACAAAAATAGATTATTCATTACATCTTATGGAAATCCCCCCCCCCCCCAAAAAAAAAAAAGTTTAGAATTTAGTTTCACTTTGCAGGGAGCACTGAAGGGGGTTAAGCTTCTGTTTTTCTGTATGGGGAGGGCTGCCTTGGTAAAGCTTCTGCAGTCTAGTCACAGATGCTGAATCAAACTCCTTAGACACTTTGATCTGGCTAAACAGAAAACGCTGAGCAGTGAATTTCTTCAGCCACTAGATTTGGAATAAAGGCTTCTCATCGTGTGCTGTGCAAGAATTCAGGTCTGTTTTAATACATGGTGGTTCCATTTCACAAGTTTTATAATCCATTTTTCCTGTGTTTAGGGAGAAGCCGCAGTAAAGATGAGAATGAAAGCGGTATGTGTTTTGTTTCTTCAGTTACAGCACATGTAAAAACATTGGATGTTCTAACTACATGAACGTGCATAACTTATACTGTACATACTGGAGGTAGCAGAGATCAGCACACACTGCAGCTAGTTTACTATCAGTACAGGCACAGAGTAACCACTTATACTGTACATCAGGGGTCTCAAACTCAATTTACTTGGGGGGGCCGCAGGAGGCAAAGTCAGGATGAGGCTGGGCCACATAAAGAATTTCACAATCGCAGCGCATCGCTGCCTCTGCCCGCCCCTCTCACTCTTCCTTCACAGAGAGGGGCAGGGAGAGGCGCCGATCCGTGCGGCAATTGACGTCAGGAGGGGCAGAGCTGAAGCTGAAAGCTCTGCCCCTTCCAGGAAATGCCGGATTGCCCCCCGGCGATTTGGGGGCTCTGCAGCCCTTGTTTAGCGGCGGATTACTTGGGAGCACTGAAGTGAACTAGAAGGAAGCTTTTGCTGGCGAGGGCCACATTTGCTGGCGAGGGCCACAAAATATTGTATCGAGGGCCGCAAATGGGCCGTGAGTTTGAGACCCCTGCAGTACATACTGGAGGCAGCAGAGATCAGCGCACACTGCAGCTATCAGTACAGGCACAGAGTAACTACTTATACTGGAGGCAGCAGAGATCAGCACACACTGCAGCTGGTTTACGATCAGTACAGGCAGAGTAACCGCTTATACTGTACATACTGGAGGCAGCAGAGATCAGCACACGCTGCAGATAGTTTACTATCAGTACAGGCACAGAGTAACAGCCTATACTGTACACACTGGGGGCAGCAGTGATCAGCACACACTGCAGTTAGTTGAATTTCAGTACAGAAAGGAGGCTACCGGACTCAGCCAGTCATGTACTATATATAATATATATTACAAAGGAAAGTGTTCATGGCTGATTAGTAGAAATCCTATGTTATCCTATGCATGACTGAAATGGTGCTTCCCTTCGTAGCTTCATGTGTACAAGCAAATCACATGTATGGAATTGTCTGAGGGAAGCTCACCCATAACCTTTGTTCTGAAAGCTCTTCCTAAACTTGTGGTGTTCTGCAGAGGATCTGGCATCCGCCTCTCTTCTCAACAAGCTGATCCACAAGACGCTGGTGGAGTCTCATTACAGCGTGGAAATTCTGCAACGGGACCCCACCTCCCCCCTCTATTCTGTGAAGACGTTTGAGGAGCTCCACCTGTAAGTACTGGATGGGCAGCAGTGTGTCCGTTGTATTCAAGTGAACCTGTCAGAAATCTGCTTCACAAAAGGTCACCACTGATGAGCCAATCTTTTTCATCCACTTTTACCAAGTCTGTCGTAGAGTGGTAAACTGACTATATTGAATGGATCGGTTAGGCACTCCTTCACATCACATAGAAATTGTAAGATTGGATTTTAGTGGCCAACATGAATTGTGTGGATTTGTGATTAGTACACATGTGACTGTTGGTTCCTATGGAATTTTTGAATGAATAATGGTTGAAATATTGTATGGACTACAATACACTACTTAGCGGTTTCTTGAAGAATTTGCTATCCTTTTTAAAGGACAACGGAAGTAAGAATATGGAGGCTGCCATATTTATTTCCTTTTAAACAATACCAGTTGCCTGGCTGTCCTGCTTATCTATTTGTGGTGTCTGAATAACACCAGAAGGAAGCATGCAGCTAATCTTGTCAGATCTGACAATGTCTAACGCCTGATCTCCTGCATGCTTGTTCAGGGGCTATGGCTAAAAGGATTAGAGGCAGAGGGTCTGCAGGACTGCCAGGCAACTGGTATTGCATAAGGAGAAATAAGTAGGGCAGCCTCCGTAGCCCTCTTGCTTCAGTTGTGCTTCCCTGGCGGTAAGCCTGACCTACGTTCAGGCTTGCCGCTGGAGAGGATCACATGGCCACCAGAGTTTTTTTTTAAAGGGGAACTTCAGCCTAAACAAACATACTCTCATTAAGTTACATTAGTTATGCTAAGTAGAATAGATAGGTAATATATTTTTTTACCCACCCTGTTTTAAAAGAACAGGCAAATGTTTGTGATTCATGGGGGCTGCCATCTTTGTCATGGGGGCAGCCATCTTTTTGGTTGAAAGGAGGTGACAAGGAGTAGGAGACACAGTTCCAACTGTCCTGTGTCCTGATCACCCCTCCCAGCTGCACATGCTAGGCTTCAAATGTCAAATTAAAAATGTAGAAAAAAAAATTTGCACCAAAACAGCAGAACGAGAACAACAACATCATCAGAAATCCCATCATGCTTTGAACAGCATCAGGGGAAAAAAGCCCGGGCAGTTTTCTTCTGTGCAGCCAAAAATGAGGCTTGTATAATAGAAAAAAAGTTCTAATGCTGTGAAACTGTTAAAGAAACACAAAGCCTTTTCAGTGCTGCTGAGTCGATTTTTAGTCCGGAGGTTCACTTTAAATAAAATTTGATTTATAGGCTTCAGCCAGCACTTTGCTAGCTATCTGTCTTCCAAGTGCCTCCGCTCTCCCTGATCACTCGCGATCGCCGCCGTTATACATCCCCCCCCGGGATCCCGCGATGGCGCAGCCTCCCAATCAGCTGCAGGCTTTGCTATGGGGAGGATCAGGACTGTGCATGGCGTCATGTCCGATCGTCGCCATAGCGACGACTGAAGCTAAAGGGTGAAGATGCGGCTCTCGCGGGATCGCGGACGGGTAAATATTGCCGGTGGCGATCGGGGGGTATCTGAGTGCTGCCGGGGGATTGGGGGGGGGGGGGGCAGTTAGCTAGATCAAATTTTATTTAAAAAAATCCTCCAGCGGTCGCAGCATCTGAAACTGCGTACCGCCAGGGAGCTGAACTCTAACATGGGTCAGTTTTCAAGCTGCATTAATTGGCTTTGAAAATCTGCAAAATCCTTTAAGTTGGCATTAACCTCTCAATGACTATCCCTTGTGGTCAGGGCAGTACGGTTCTTAAAGGGAACCTGAAGTGACAGGGATATGGAGGCGGCCATATTTCCTTTTAAACTATACCAGCTTCCTCGCTATCCTGCTGATCCTGTCTCTAATGCTTTTAGCCATAGCCCTGAACAAGCATGCAGCAGATCAGGTGCTCTTACTTGGGTTTTACTGGATTAGCCATATACTTGTTCCAGGGTTTTGACTTGCTATTTATGCCAGGTGATCAACACTGCTGCCAGACAACTCGGATTGTTTACAAGGAAATAAATATGGCAGCCTCCCTATTCTCTCCTCGGGTTCCCTTTAAATTATTTGTAAATGGACAAAAACCATCCGTTGTAAACTAATCTCCAGAAGCAATAAAATAAAAACTAATTTCAGAACAGAGGAGGAAATTGTTCTGAAAGCTAGCCTAGGAAGCCTGTCACTGTTATATGTAATACAGCTAGCAGCCATCCGAAGTGATGCGCAGTCACTACACACAGGTGTCTGCAGCAGCTTTCAGTAACTTTATCTCCTGCCCTCGCTCTAGGAAACCGGAGCTGCTTAAAGGTGTCTACGGAATGGGATTCAACAGACCATCTAAGATCCAGGAAACTGCTCTCCCCATGATGCTTGCAGACCCGTAAGTTCTCCCATGCTTTACAACCATATCTGGGTTTCCTGTAGTAGTAGCAGGAGTATTGTACAGTGTTAGCCATCAGTAAAAGGGCCCAGTGCACGCCGAAAACCTCTAGCGGATCCGCAAACTAGCGGTTTTCCTGAGCGATTCTGGGCATGTGTAGACTTCCTAAACATGCCTTGCGTTTTTTGGAGTGTTTCTGTAGCAGATTTCATATATTGTTACAGTAAAGCTGTTACTGAATAGCTACTGTAACATAAACACCTGGAAAACTGCTCTGATCTAGTGTTTCCAGAGCTATTTTCCACTTTACTATACTTTACATTGAGACAGAAACGCCTCAGAAATCTAAAAAATGCAGTGTGGACCAGCCAAGCGGTTTTCAACCCCCAAGCGTTTTAACCACCTGGGCGTTACGGACGAGCTCAGCTCGTCCAGTAACGCCGCAATGGATTGCTCGGGCCCTGGTGGGCCGGTTTGAATATATATTTTTTTTTTTTTTGTATTTGAAACACGCAGCTAGCACTTTGCTAGCTGCGTGTTTTTCCGACCCGCCACAAGAGGGCACCCCCTGCAGACCTCTTGCGCAGCCTGGCCAATCACCGCCAGGCTGCGCTATGGAGTGGATCGGGACTCCCTGTGACAACATGACGTTGATGACGTTTTCAGTTTGTCGCCATGGCGACGGGGGAAGCCCTGCAGGAAATCCCGTTCAGAACGGGATTTCCTGATGGGTATGATCGCCGGTGGCGATCGGAAGAGGTAGGGGGATGCTGCAGGGGGGGGGGGGGGAGAGAGAGTATCATGTAGCTAGCGCTGGGCTAGCTACATGGAAAAAAAGAAGTTAAAAAAACCCTCCCGCGGCCGTGCGCCGCATATCAGAACGCCAGGGAGGTTAAAAACTGCTCAGCGTTTGCACCAGCCCACCGAGGAGTTTTGAATCGGATTCCATGAGATGAATAAACAGTAAGCTTTTGGCTTATAATAAAGCCTTCATCGGACTTATTGCAGGAACCGAGTCTGACGAAGGCTTATTAGCCGAATGCTTACTGTTTATTCATCTCGAAGTTAGCCAATACATGGTATCATCCTGATTCAAAATGCCTTGGTTTCCTTTGCATGACAATTTACCATTCTCTCCTCGGGAGGGAGGAGTCTCTTTAAATTTTGAGCGTCAGAACTATAATTTGTTGCTACGAACAGATTCCCCCTCCCTCCTCCCCAGTGCTTACATTGGAGAAACGTTATAGATCATCTGGTTGTCTAAATCCTGGTACAGTTTGAATTGAGGCTGGCCAATCCCTGACTAGTTTTACCACCTATGTAGTATGAAGTCTTCGGGGATCTTAAAGATTTTATCTGCCGTGTCCGTCACATAACTATGCGCTTTCGCCGTGGGGGCAACATGGTTTACCATGCTTATGTGAAACGATGTTGCCCAACGTCTGGTAACATCGCCATAAGAATCACCAGGTGACTATGAAGGTTAAGCAAGATCTGACCTAAAGGTTCACATACCTAAAGGATGAATTAGCTGATTAGTCGGACACTTTGAGCCTAGAATATTCTAAAGGTCTAGAATAGATTGTGATTTTGGGGTTCCCATAAACTGTAAGCCATAATCCACATAAAGGCTTGGAATATCTCGCTGTGCATGTAATGTCTATTTCATATATTTCACCCTTTAAGTTGGATTATTGAACCAAATACTTTTGCACGATGTTCTAATATTTCGGCCTTCACCTGTATGTACAGTACCTGCAGCCTGACCTTTTGTCTTCGTATCTTTTCAGCCCCCAGAATCTGATCGCCCAGAGCCAGTCGGGCACCGGGAAGACAGCAGCCTTTGTCCTCGCCATGCTCAGCCGTGTGGATCCAATGAAGAAGTATCCTCAGGTACTGACACAGTCTGGGCTGGTTATATTATTATTATTATGTATTTATATAGCGCCGACATATTACACGGCGATGTACAGTGTGTATGTATTCATATTCTTGTATAGACTGTCCCTCAAAGGAGCTCACAATCTAATCCCTACTATTATCATATGTCTATGTTTGTATTATGTAGTGTAAGGGCCAATTTTTTTGTAGGGCCAATTTTTAGGGATGAGCCAATTAACTTATCTGTATGTTTTTGGGATCGGAGTACTCGGAGGAAACCCACGCAGACACGGGGAGAACATACAAACGCCTTGCAGATGGTGCCCTGGCTGGGATTCGAACCAGGGACCCAGCGCTGCAGGGCGAGATCGCTAACCACTACGCCACCGTGCTGCCCATATATAATGCTTTACACTGCTCCATGCTCTGTGTTCACTGCAATTGTAATGGTGCCAGTCATCTGGTAAAGCACAGCATGCTCTGTTACTCTGCCGGAACTCACCGCACAACCAACACGCAGGTGTGACGCACCATCACAGTATAATAGCGTTGTGATGCACCGCAACTGTGGGCAGCATGGTGGCTTAGTAATTATCACTCTTGCCTTGGAGCGCTGGATTCCTGGTTCATATCCCAGCCAGGGCACTATCTGCAAGGATTTGTATGTTCTCTCTGGGTTTCCTCCAACATTCCCAAAAAAATACAGATAAATTGGCTTCCCCCTAAATTGGCCCTAGACTACAGTAAATGCAAAGACACGTGACTATGGTAGGATTAGAGTGTGAGGTCCTCTGAGGACAGTCACTGACATGACTATGTACTGTGTAATGTGCTGCAGGAGATGTCAGTGCTATATAAATACATAATAATAATAATATGGTAGGACATTAGGCTATGACTATGGTAGGATTAGAGTGTGAGCTCCTCTGAGGACAGTCAGTGACATGACTATGTACTCTGTAATGTGCTGCAGAAGATGTCAGTGCTATATAAATACATAATAATAATATGGTAGGACATTACACTATGACTATGGTAGGATTAGAGTGTGAGCTCCTCTGAGGACAGTCAGTGACATGACGATGTACTCTGTAACGTGCTGCAGAAGATGTCAGTGCTATATAAATACATAATAATAATATGGTAGGACATTACACTATGACTATGGTAGGATTAGAGTGTGAGCTCCTCTGAGGACAGTCAGTGACATGACTATGTACTCTGTAATGTGCTGCAGAAGATGTCAGTGCTATATAAATACATAATAATAATATGGTAGGACATTACACTATGACTATGGTAGGATTAGAGTGTGAGCTCCTCTGAGGACAGTCAGTGACATGACTATGTACTCTGTAATGTGCTGCTGAAGAGGTCAGCACTATATAAATACTTAGATAAAAAAAAAATACACACTGCACTACATAATGTCAGTCAGGAAATTGGGTAGGGTGAGTTGGCTGTTGTGTAAGAGCACCACCTAGTGTGCTTTAAAGGTATTGTTCCCAGAGCCAGGACACCTACATAGTGTTAAACGGGGAGAAAAATTGACGTCAACATACACCTACAGGATCTTCTAAAAAATTTGCATATTGTGATAACGTTCATTATTTTCTGTAATGTACTGATAAACAGACAAATTCTCTTCACAATATCCCACAGATTCTCTATGGGGTTCAGGTCAGGAGAGTTGGTAGGCCAATTGAGCACAGTAATACCATGGTCAGTAAACCATTTTACCAGTGGTTTTGGCACTGTGAGCAGGTGCCAGGTCGTGCTGGAAAATGAAATCTTCATCTCCATAAAGCTTTTCAGCAGATGGAAGTATGAACCCACTTTTGACCCAGAAACAGCGGCAGAAGTGCCTTACCTGGGCTACAGAGAAGCAGCACTTGCTCAGTGGTCCAAAGTACTTTTTTCGGATGAAAGCAACTTTTACATGTCATTCGGAAATCAAGGTGCCAGAGTCTGGAGGAAGACTGGGGAGAGGGAAATGCCAAAATGCCTGAAGTCCAGTGTCAAGTACCCACAGTCAGTTATGGTCTGGGGTGCCATGTCAGCTGCTGGTGTTGGTCCACTGTGTTTTATCAAGGGCAGGGTCAATGCAGCTAGCTATCAGGAGATTTTGGAGCACTTCATGCTTCCATCTGCTGAAAAGCTTTATGGAGATGAAGATTTCATTTTTCAGCACGACCTGGCACCTGCTCACAGTGCCAAAACCACTGGTAAATGGTTTACTGACCATGGTATTACTGTGCTCAATTGGTCTGCCAACTCTCCTGACCTGAACCCCCATAGAGAATTTGTGGGATATTGTGAAGAGAAAGTTGAGACGCAAGACCCAACACTCTGGATGAGCTCCGGACGGCTATTAAAGTGAACCTCCGGACTAAAAATCGACTCAGCAGCACTGAAAAGACTTGGTGTTTGTTTAACAGTTTCACAGCATCAGAACTTTGTTTCTTATACAAGCCTCATTTTTAGCTGCACAGAAGAAAACTGCCCGGGCTTTTTTTCCCTGATGCTGTGCAAAGCATGATGGGATTTCTAAAGTTGTTCTCATTCTGCTGTTTTGGTGCATTTTTTTTTTTTTTTTTTTTTTTTACATTTTGAATTTGACCTTTGAAGCCTAGGGTGTGCAGAGGGGTAATCAGGACACAGGACAGTTGGAACTGTGTCTCCTGCTCCTTGTCACCTCCTTTCAACCAAAAAGATGGCTGCCCCCATGACAAAGATGGCAGCCCCCATGAATCACAAACATTTGCCTGTTCTTTTAAAACAGGGTGGATAAGAGATAATGGCCTCGATTCATCATTGTCTTTGAGATAACTTTTTCCAGTTTGTTAAATTACCGAATTTGAAGTTTAGCGATTTCTAGTTGTATTCATCAAGGTTTTTCGGCATTCGGTGTGAATTCGATAACAATTCGGTAAACATTCGGTAACGTGTCGATATTTCCATTTTACAGCGGTAATTTAACACAAGGCCATAAGATTCCCATGGAATTGTGGGTAAAAGGCAGTCCTTTGAGCACTACGTAGCAACATTCTGAATAGGGCTTAACACCTGGACCAGGATTCTGGAAGTGGTTGGGACAATCCCACAATTTGATAGGAGCCTTTTCTAAAAAATTATAGTGCAGCTAGCAAAATTAGTTAACCCTGGCACTGCCTGTGTTCTCTTACAAGATGATTCAAGAAAAATGCAGATGTCGTGTTATAGCAAATAAATCTATTCTCTTACAAATTTATATGGTTGCAGACCTTATTCTTGCCCTTCTGCGCCTTTGAATCACTCTCAGCTGATACATAACCACTTCAAATGGCTCCATCTTCTCTGTCAGCAATGATCTGGCAGGAATAACGACAGAGCAGTGAAGGAGATAACTAATCCTAAATGTAACGCTAAACCACACCCACTTTCTTTTTCATGAATTGCACTTTCTTCCGTTTTAGCGAATCGTTACCGAATCGTTAACGAATGTTCGCTAACAGCTGTAGAGAACTTTGATGAATCCTGAAATGAAGTTAACAAATTCGGTATTTTACCAAACTGTTGTTAACAAATTTGCTAAGTGTTGATGAATCGAGGCCTATATTTCCTATCTATTCTAATTAACATAACTAATGTAACTTGATGACAGTATGTTTGTTTAGGCTGAAGTTCCCCTTTAAGGTTATCTGTTTTATTGACCTGAGGAAGCGGGCTGAGTCCCGTGAAACGCATTGTCTACAGTATAACCGTTATTTTAATAAACACTCCTTTTTCTACCCACGTGAGTCTTCTTTGGAGGTAAGAGACCTTCTCATCATACCATATATATTTTTATTTACTTATTTTTATCCAATTTTATGAGTAAAATTATCTAGCGGTTACTATAACATACATTTGGGCGCCTCCACCAACGTGCTTCACTTGGATGAGCTTAAGGCCTATGGAAGCATCCTGGGCCTCCATAACACCTGAGCAGTGCCACAGGCTGATTGCCTCCATGCCACACCGCATTGAAGCAGTCATTTCTGCAAAAGGATTCCCGACCAAGTATTGAGTGCATAACTGAACATAATTATTTCAAGGTTGACCTTTTTTTTGTTTTAAAAACACTTTTCTTTTATTGGTCGGATGAAATATGCTAATTTTTTTTTTTTATAGGAAATTTGGGTTTTCATGAGCTGTATGCCAAAATCATCAATATTAAAACAAAAGGCTTGAACTACTTCAGTTGTGTGTATTTGAATCTAAAGTATATGAAAGTCTAATGTTTATCAGTACATTACAGAAAATAATGAACTTTATCACAATATGCTAATTTTTTGAGAAGATCCTGTATATACTGACCACACGAGGTAAAATATAATAGCATGTCCATTAGCCAGTTCCCTATCCATGTGCATGGATAGGGAACTGGCTAATGGACAGAAAACAAAGAGTTGTGGTCAATGGATCATACCCAAAATGGGAGACTGTTAGCAGTGGGGTCCCACAGGGGTCTGTACTGGGTCCAGTGCTCTTTAATTTATTTATTAATGACCTAGTAGATGCAGTAGTGAGCAATGTTGCTATTTTTGCAGATGATACAAAATTGTGCAGAATCATCAACTCTCAGGAAGATAGTGTCATATTGCAACAGGATCTGGATAGGATGGCTATATGGGCACATACATGGCAGATGAAATTCAATGTTGACAAATGTAAAGTCATGCATTTTGGTCGTACCAATGGTCTAGCACCATACAAAATAAATGGGATACAGTTGGGGACATCAAACTTGGAGAAGGGCTTAGGAGTACTCATTGACAACAAGTTAAATAATCGTACTCAATGCCAAGCCGCTGCAGCTAAAGCTAACAAATTTTGGGATGCATTAAAAGGGAAATAAAAACTCGAGATGCTAGCATAATATTGCCCCTGTTTAACTCTCTAGTAAGGCCACATCTGGAATATGGAATTCAGTTCTTGGCACCACATTACAAAAAAGATATTGCAGTTTTAGAGCAGGTGCAGAGACGAGCAACAAAATTGATACGTGGGATGGAAGGTCTCGCTTACCAAGAAAGGTTAGATAAACTGGGTTTATTTAGTCTAGAGAAAAGACGCCTTAGAGGAGATCTAATTAACATGTATAAATACATCAGAGGGCAATATAATAGCTTGGCGGATGAGCTTTTTGTCCCTAGGCCTTCTCAAAGGACTAGAGGACATGAGCTGCGCATGGAGGAAAAACGTTTTAGCCATTTATTTAGGAAAGGGTTCTTTACAGTAAGAGTGATTAAGATGTGGAATGCATTGGCACAGGAAGTCGTTATGGCAAACTCTATACCTACATTTAAAGGGGGCTTAGATGCTTTCCTTGCGTTGAAAGACATCCATGGCTTCAATTACTAGGTTTTGCCTAATGATGTTGATCCAGGGATTTTATCTGATTGCCATCTGGAGTCGGGAAGGAATTTTTCCCTTTTTGGGGCTAATTGGACCATGCCTTGTGGGGGTTATTTCGCCTTCCTCTGGATCAACAGGAATATGTGAGGGAGCAGGCTGGAGTTGTACTTTGTACTGGTTGAACTCGATGGACGTATGTCTTTTTTTCAACCAAAATAACTATGTAACTATATAGGCCTCAATTCACTAAAGGCAGTTCAGCAAAATCCTTTAGGTTGGTACAATACTGCATTTGGTATTTTACACTTCCATATTCACTAGCTTTTCCTCATGAGGCAGAAGTTTGGTAATTTATTGAACAAACCTGCTTCGATTCGCAAAACCCTGCTGGGTAAGTGTTAGGTTTTTCTGTCCAGTGCATCCCGACATCACTTTGATGTGCTGCAGCCACCAGGGGGAGCTCTTGCACATACCAGTATACAGATATGCACATGTAAAGGGATGCAGAAAGTCTCTTTCCTGCTTTGCCAGATGTCCCACCTTCCAGGGTATCGGGCCAAATCTGGAGGAGAAGCGGGGCTGTGTAGCGTTGCCTGGCTCTCCCTTTTGGCTGTCTGTTACCGCATGGAGAGTAATTGGCTGCTATGAGCTGGAGAACAATATTGAACGCTTTTGGCCAATTTATCGAAAGCCTACATTTTCTTGAGGTATTTACCTCGCTAGTCGGTATTTCTAATTTTCTGTGCGGTAACAGGTTTAGTGAATTGTAATTTGGGAAGGTAATCTGTAAAATCAGCTGTTAGCAGCTGTCCAACTTCGCAGGCATGGAGGGCCGTTTTTTTTTCAGACCACATGGTGGAGGGCCGGCAGACCGATACAATCTAACGCCCCCCCCAGATTTACCCACAAAATGGAATGATAGCAGATTCTCCACAAAATGCACTCAGATTGGCCGCAGTTGTACCCACAAAATGCAGTCAGAGTGGCTGCAGATTTACCCACAAAATGCACAAACATTGGCTGCAGATTTACCCACAAAATGCAGTCAGATTGGCCGCAGTTGTGCCCACAATGCAGTCAGATTGGCCGCAGTTGTGCCCACAAAATGCACTGATTGGCCGCAGTTGTGCCCACAATGCAGTCAGGCCGCAGTTGTGCCCACAAAATGCAGTCAGATTGGCCGCAGTTGTGCCCACAATGCAGTCAGATTGGCCGCAGTTGTGCCCACAATGCAGTCAGATTGGCCGCAGTTGTGCCCACAAAATGCACTGATTGGCCGCAGTTGTGCCCACAAAATGCACTGATTGGCCGCAGTTGTGCCCACAAAATGCACTGATTGGCCGCAGTTGTGCCCACAAAATGCACTGATTGGCCGCAGTTGTGCCCACAAAATGCACTGATTGGCCGCAGTTGTGCCCGCAAAAGGCACTGGCCGCAGTTGTGCCCGCAAAAGGCACTGGCCGCAGTTGTGCCCGCAAAAGGCACTGGCCGCAGTTGTGCCCGCAAAAGGCACTGGCCGCAGTTGTGCCCGCAAAAGGCACTGGCCGCAGTTGTGCCCGCAAAAGGCACTGGCCGCAGTTGTGCCCGCAAAAGGCACTGGCCGCAGTTGTGCCCGCAAAAGGCACTGGCCGCAGTTGTGCCCGCAAAAGGCACTGGCCGCAGTTGTGCCCGCAAAAGGCACTGGCCGCAGTTGTGCCCGCAAAAGGCACTGATTGGCCGCAGTTGTGCTAAAATATTTACACCCCCTAACCCGCCACGCTCGTTGCCCGTACCCCTTGCTGCGGCATATAAATGTGTACAGCCTCCCCCCTCTTTGTCCCCCTTGCTACCGCCTCTAATTCACCTCAGATCGGCAGCGGCGGACAGGAGATTGGAGCCAGTCACGTCGGAACACCAGCGCATAGCAGCCGCGCGGTGAATTTGAATGGAGGACGTGACATCATCGCTCACGTCCAGCACTTGTCCCCCGTGCGACTGCCATGCGCTGGTGTGGCTGGTTCCTATCTTCTGCCGCTGTCGCCGCCGCCGATCTGAGGTGTGTTGGATGCGGCAGCACGGGGGACAAAGAGGGGGGAGGCTGGAAATATTTGTAGGCCGCAGAATGGGGGAAAGGGTTTAAAAAAAAAAAAAAAGTTGCGCTGCCTGCCACAGCATGGAACAGGCGGCAGGGGGGCCGCAGCAGGAGGCCTGGCGGGCCGGATGCGGGCCGCCAGTTGGACAGCACTGGCTTGGTGAATAGAGGCCATAATCTATGGCTTAGGACAGAAACCTCTCCAAATTGATCACAAGAGATTCTTATACAGTATTATTCATATACCTCAGGAAGAAAGTACAAGGTGTATATATCACTGTCATTGCCATCCGCCTGTTACTCCAGGAAACCAACACCTCCTTACCATTCCACATATGGTCTCTTTCCACGTATGGTATCTTTGGATGAGTGTCTAAAATACTGTATGTGCTCTGAACCAATTCCTGCAAATCCATGGGAGTATAGAGTTGTATGTTCCAGGAACTGTAGTGAAATTAACACAATTAAATTTGCTTATTTTTTACTCTATTCATTTATAGATGTAGTCAGTGTTTGCTCATTGTAAAATATTTCCTCTCCCTGATTTACATTCTGATATTTATCACTGGTGGTGACATCTTTAGTTCTGCCAGGTGATCTGTACGGAATGTTAATTACTGAGCGTTCTATGCACAGAGGGAGATACTGCTTACTTAGGAGTAGGAAAAAGCCACAAGGTGCACAGACAGGAAACTGTCAGGACCAAGGTCATGACATCACACTGAGGGAGGGGTTTCACCACAATGTCAGCCATACAGACTCCTCCCCCTGATGAGCTATTAGAGAAAAGGTAAAGATTTTTCATGGGAAAAGGGTCATCAGATACTGATTGACGGAACTTTAACCCAGGACTGAACTTCATTCCAGTCTCTAGATCAATTATTCATTCATATGCTATAAAAATCATGGTCAACATGGTTTTTTTTTTTTTTTTTTTAGGTATTTGCTGGTGTTCTGTACCACCCGCCCCTTGAGACAGCGCATTGCAGAACACTATAACGGATCAGCTAGATGCATTAGGAATGAGGCTTATGTCACCCAGATTTCCAGTGTAGCTAGACACTTTTTCAGGGAACATCGGGGTGACATGAGTGGTTTCACTTTCCAAGGCATTGAAAGGGTGATGCATTCTACCAGGGGAGGGGATCTGTACAGACGTTTATTACAACGGGAGGCTCTATGGATCTGGAGATTGGGCACACGCATACCTACAGGATTGAGCTCTAAGCTGGATGTCAGCCTGACTTATGATATTAGGCATTGGCCTCGATTCATAAAGCATTACCTCATGCGGTAATGCTGAAAACAGCAGACTTTACCGACCACTTAGCAAAATGTCAATTCATAAAGGCTGTTACCGCATGAAAAGCTGACATTACCGACCAGGGAGGTAAATTACCGACTTGGCTGCAGTTACCAACAACACATGTCAGTAAATTGTCAGCAAATGTCAATTCATAAAGCCTTCAACATGCGGTAAGCCTGGCAGTAGTTACCGACACCTCTGGTGAGGTCTTAACAAGTTACTGACAGCTCTGATTAATGCAAAGTGCAGAGATCCGAAAGTCTGTTTGATTCATCTGTGGAGAGAGCCAGAAAGCCCTCTGTGTGAATCATTTCAGCAGGCAGGGAAAGACTGTGTGACTCATCTGTCTGAGTCATCAGTGGAAAGAGCCGGCTGTGTGAGTAATTTCTGCAGGCAGGGAAAGACTGTGTGACTCATCTGTCTGAGTCATCAGTGGAGAGAGCCGGCTGTGTGAGTAATTTCTGCAGGCAGGGAAAGACTGTGTGACTCATCTGTCTGAGTCATCAGTGGGAGAGCAAGAGAGAGCCGTCTGTGTGATTCATTTCTGCAGAGCAAAGAGGGAATCGGGACACTGCTTTACTCTACCGCTCAATGGGCTGCGGTAATTTACCGACCTCCAAGGGCAGCTGGGGAAATCTTTATGAATTAGCACACAGACCGGGAAAATACCGAGTGCGGTATTTTCCCGACAAGATTTTTGTTATCGCACTGCTGTTTATGAATCGAGGCCAATGAGTTTGGGTGTGTGGCCCTGCCCCCTTTTGCTTCATGCAGTCCCCCCCTTCTCCCTCCCCCCCTTTTTAATCCTTTTACTCTCCCCCCCTGGCGGTGTCAATATTTTGATATTTATGCATTTATAAATTTATGCATTCTTATGAACAATTTTGTATGTATTTTTGTATTTTTACATGCTACTTTCTATCTCATCGCTGTGGTGTCTGTAATTTATACATCCTATGTAACCGGACTGTCTATTCATCTTGATTCTTAATCATAACATTCATGGTTGTTTTAATTACTTTCCATTTTGGCCATTCGGCCATTTTATATGTACATACATATGTCTCCTTTAAGAGCCATAGCCACACCCTGGGTGTGCCGGCTTTTTTGACTATTTAAACTTGTGGTGTTTTTGTGTATGTTGGCTATGATTAAGGAGCCAGTGTGAGCTCCGATACGCGTGAGCCATATGTGTATCTACTGAAGTGTCAATAAACTGAAGATTGCTTTATACCCAACCCACGGTGCAGCGGAACATCTATTCCTTTTGGTGTTATGCTTTGTCGATAATCTTTTAGGACCTGAACTCTTTAACAAGACAGAAAACCTATAGAAGTGCACCCTGTATGTATTTAGAGTTTAGCCTGTCTTTTAGAGCAGAGAGGAAGTTCTGGGTTCAGGTCCGCTTTAATACATTTTGGAGGTTTTATATCGGAATGGCTTGTGACTTTTCTACTAAATGATTTGATCCTGATTGCGCCCTCAACTCCCACAGTCCTATTCTATTCTGACTAGACCGTTACTATAACATGCGCTAGACCTCTCCCGCCCCTGTCGCATGGTGCCGCAGGTCACGCGCCTGGCCCCATCCTCCTCCTGTCCCAATGGCTGCCTGCCTGCTACACATGCGCAGTGGTGCAAAAGCACGGACAGGACGACGCAGGGACACAGAGGGATTATTATATAGGATTTGATTAATTGGGAGGAGAGGGAACTTGTATTTGCCTTACTGTAAATGTCTCGCTGGTGTTCATACTCCAGGTCTGCCTGAAATAACCTCCTATTTGCTTTCCCCATTAGTGCATCTGCCTCAGCCCTACCTTTGAGCTGGCCTTGCAGACCGGAGAAGTGATTGAGCAGATGGGGAAGTTCTGTGACGGTATTGATATAGCCTACGCCATACGCGGGAACAGACGTAAGTATTGTCCTCGCAATAACCTAGAATTGGGGAGACCTGGCAGGCAGGCACAGATTATCAATAGATTTAATCCTGGAACCTGAAATCTGTGTGTGTGGAGGCAATCAAGCAGATGGATCCACTGATAATGATCTGAGGGGGTCTGTCTGATGGCCACACCAATCCGTTTATGGCCAGCTTAACCACTTGAAGGGAACCAGAGACTAAGCATCCTCATGTATTTTACCATATATATATATCAATGGGAACATGACAGTAAACCCCAACCCTGCTCTGTTTCATTCTTCAGTGCTAAATCTGCCTGTTATCAGCTCTGATAAGAATCCCCGACTGATCATTCAGTCTGGCTTTCACCAGAATGATTATAGCTGAGTCATTTTTTGTGATGTCTTTTCAAGCCCAAGTCTGCCTCCTTGTGGCTCTGTTTTGCTGCTTTGAGGATAAATAGCAGGAAAGCAGAACCACACGGGGGCAGGCTTGGGCTTGGAAAAACTATCACAGAAGACTGACTCAGCTATAATCATTCCAGTGAAAGCTAGACTGAATGCTCAGTTGTGGATTCTTATCAGAGCTGATAACAGACAGATTTAGCAGAGAAGAATGAAACAGAGAGCAGGGTAGGAGTTTACTGTCATGGAGAAAGGGGGGAGGGGGGGAGAGATTCGTGTCTTATTCTCGAATGACAAGCTGACTTATAAAGGCGTCCTGGAGCAATTAAGAGGTTCTAGCAAAACGTTTTTATAAGTCAGACAGTGCTGCTGTGCACGTGAGATTAGTGATAAGAAATAGAAAAAATACACATTTATTTCCAAATACTATATTGTCACCATACTTTGTACTAGGGACATAATTAAAATCTTGTGATAACCAGAACAAATGGGCAGATAAAATGTGTTTTATGCACAGTAGCCGTGTTTATTAAAACTATAGGGGATGAAATTGGAGAAATGGTGTATTTTTTAAATTTTTTCCTGGTTCCCTTTAAAATGCATAGAAAATAAAGTAATTAGTGAAAACAAATCTCAACCCCCAAAAGCCCAATTGGTGGTGAAAAAAACAAGGTCTAGATAATTTAATTGTGATTAGTAGTGATTAAGCTATTGGCAAATTAAAGGGACGAGCACTGAAAGGGGAAAATCTCTTTTTGTCAGTTAGGATAAAAAACACTCTGGGGTGAAATGGTTAAAATAGCTGCAGACCACCTCCACCTATTTATGCCAATAGAGTTGTCTGATTGTAGAGCTCCTAAAGGATCTGTTAGCAACATTTTGGCGCGAGATGCTGCAAGACACCTTCACAGGTCTTCTAGTGCAGATCTCCCTGCTAGTCAGGCCTGGATGCCGTATAATAGGCATTCTAGGCTGATAGTGTATTATATGTAATATAGATGTAGTCATATACCACAGGATGCCTTCACAGGTCTTGTGGAATCCAGGCCTGACCTGTAGGGGGGGCTGCACTATATTATAGGCATTAGTGGGCAGCACTGTGACGTAGTGGTTAGCGATCTTGCCTTACAGCGCTGGGTCCCCAGTTTGGATCTCAGCCAGGTCACCATCTGCAAGGAGTTTTTTTTCCGTGGGTTTCCTCCGGGCACTCCGGTTTCCTCCCACATCCCAAAAACATACAGATAAGTTGGCTTCTCCTAAATTAGCCCTAGACTGATACATACACTGCACGATGCATACATAGATATGACTATGGTAGGAAATAGATTATGAGCTCCTCTGAGGACAGTCAGTGACATGACTATGTACTCTGTAATATACAGTAAATACTTGCATAAAAAAATAAACAATTATAGGCTGATAGTGTATTATATGTAATATAGATATAGAGTCCTATACCACAGGACACCTTCACAGGTCTTGTGGAGTCCAGGCCTGACCACCTGCACTATATTTTAGGCTGATAGTGTATTATAGACACTAGACATTTTCGTAGTTCTTTTGGGAGTCTCCCGGCCTTGATGGCTCAGACAAGGGGGAGCTGCAAATACTCCATTTCATTGGTCTATTTCCAAGCTACAGAAGTTTGCACAAAATTTGCTTCCCCTTAGAATGATTTGCATTCATTGACCATTCCTGCGTCCGCTTGTGAACTGTGGTTTATACGACTTGGGATTCCTGCGGCCTGTCATTGGTTGCTGATTGCCATGTGATTTTTTAATTGCCAACTTGTAGTTGTGATTTTTGCAGGCCCGTCCCACTTTTTTTTTAAATTGGCTTTTTTCTTAAAGGGACATATCCCTGAATAAAGTTGTGTATGATATGCTTTTCTTAGCCTTGATTTATTTAGAAAGGTTTGAAATGGATGTCTGTTTGTGAATTAGTATTGTACATCATCCCTGGCAGCATATATTGTTGTGTTTTTTGGTTTATTCTGTCTTTTAGTTGACCTTTCTTTACACTGTTTATCTCAGCACCTAAAGGCAGCCGAATAGAAGCCCAGATCATTGTTGGCACGCCGGGAACCATCATGGACTGGTGCTTTAAGCTGAAGCTTTTAGCACCAGAAAACATACGCGTGTGTGTGCTGGACGAAGCGGACATCCTGATCGGAATACAGGGTTACTGCGACCACAGCGTGCGCGTGAAGAGGTAAGCCGAGGACAGGGATAACCCTGCACAGGGGGAATGTGGGGATTAGAACAGTCAATGAGATGGTAGGAATTCCAAGGATTATGCAAATCTTATATGCAGCTTAAAAATCCACCAATCAAAGTTCATATTGGTGGGATTTGACTCCATTTTCAACCTGTGAAAATTTGCATCATCCTGCATCTCCTCAGAATTATTTGCATCTTAAAGACTCTGTAACAATGTTCTGCTTATTTGTTTACTATAAATTCCTATACCTGTTCTAATGTGGTCTGGCTTACTGCAGCCTTTCCTAGTTGCACGGTCTCTGTAATATATCTAATCTTTTCCTTGTCACCTCCTTGTCAGCCATTGAGGAATGTGCTGCCTCTGCTGTGATAGGGAGAAGTTATACACGCCCCCTGCAGGCTCTGTGTGCTTTGTTTACTACTCAGATAGAGCTCTGAGGGGGAAGGAAGTTGCCTGTCTCATGCTGAGAACTGAGAATCCCAGACTGGAGTGCAGATAATTGTCTATGTAATAAAAAATTGTAGTATACTGTAACATGAGATATATACAAACATCACTTCCTGGTTAGCGGCCATGTTTTTGTTTGTAAACACTGCCTAAAACTGGCGATGAAATGCCAGGATCGCGGCGGGGAGCTGTGGAAACGGCAAATAGGGGCCCAGGAGAACATAATGAATAGAATGGTATGCTTTCTATTTTAAGAATTTGAGTACAGATCCTCTTTAACTTCAATGGTAATCCTGAGTCAGGCTTGGGACAGAAATCCGCAGCTCAGAGCTGTAAGCCTGTGCCTCAGTGTGTTATATGCAGGAGCTGGTTCCCCCCCCCCTTTTGTGAAAAAAACATTGCATGGCTTTTAGACCCTAAATCTGGAAATGATCAATGAGATTATTTGTATTGGTTGCTAATTTATGCAGTTTGGAAACAGATACTGCAGTTTATTTGTAATCTGCATAAATGTGAAAACAAGCCGGAATGGACTACTTCATGACAACTAGTTAGATTCCTGATGACCTTTTCCATCCAATGCATGAAGTTTACAGACACACCCCTTTACACCCCTCCCCCAGGGCCATGACCGACCGCTGCCAGATGCTCCTGTTTTCCGCCACCTTCGAGGAGAGTGTTTGGGGTTTCGCCGAGAGGGTTGTCCCCAACCCAAACATCATCAAGCTGAGGAAGGAGGAGCAGACGCTGGATAACATCCTGCAATTCTACGACGCCTGCGAGGATAACGATCAGAAACTGCGGGCGCTGTGCAACATCTACAGCACGTTCACCATCGCCCAGACCATCATCTTCTGCCATGTGAGTCCACAACCGCTTCTCTACTCCTTCCATTACAGAGAGCCTGTTACCCAAGCTGAGATCAGAGGGAAAGCTCATTCTTGTTAGACAAACAGTCCTCCTATGGCAAACCTAGAAACTGGGCAGTAGGAGGGTCGGTTGCCAGTTATTTGGATTAGTGCAGGTGTTTAGAGTAAAGGGGCCCATACACTCAGCCGATTTTCTGGCTGACCAATCGATCAAAATCGATTGATTGCAAATCGGTTGGCCAATCGACTGATCGGCCGATTTCGATGGATTTCCATCGAACTGGCAGGGTGGAAAATGTTGGTCGATCTGATGAGATTGCTTATCAGTTTGCATTGGCCTTAATGGAAATCTGATGGCAATAAAAGCCATTAGATGGAATTTCAATAATTTCAAGCTGAAATCTATTGGAATTCTATCCTGGTAAAAAATGTTCTAAAAACGCATCAGATAGATCATCAGATGCATTTCTTATCTATCTGCTGCCAATCTGACGAGTGTATGGGCACCTTTAGTCTCCTGCTCTGTGAAAGCAGATCATTACTGTAGTAAGATTATTTATAAAATGCTTACCTATTACTTAGTGCTGTACAGTAGATAGGGCAGACATTACAGCATTAAACAATGTTACACAAGGACATTAGTGTTAAACGGTACAAATAATCATAATGTAACGTGTAGGAATTAATATAGCAGACAACTCATTAGGTGGAGGAGGGTCCTGCAAATAGGCTTACAATGTAGGGGTGGGGAAAGGGACAAATGAGGATGAGGGGTGGGGTGTAAGTCTGATGGAGGGGGTGGAGCTATGGGGCTACACTGGAGGCCCCAGGAGGAGGCGAGGTTCTTCCCGGGATGAATAGTGCGGCCCCTCTGATGCAGAACTTCAAGGTGAAGTCCGCTCTAACTTTCGCTGGGAACAGACCTGGAACCAGGTGCCTCAATCCCCGACAGACTGTTGTAGAAGTGGAGTTCCGCTCAATGTTCCACATATTATTGAAGCCTTTATTATGTAATGGACACAGTAGACAAACGACACTACATGTTCACTGACATGTTTCGGACGCACACTGGGCATCATCATCATCATTGCTATGATTAAGGACCAGTGTGCGTCCGAAACATGTCGGTGAACATGTAGTGTTTGTCTACTATGTCTATTACATAATAAATGCTTCAATAATCTGTAGAAGGTTGAGCGGAACTCCACTTCTTCTACAGTCCCTCTGATGCAGATTTGCTGTCCATTCTGAGTTTTTCTCCTGACACTCTGGGGAGTTGGTACCTCTGGGTGCCCGCCGCCTGTGGCAAGGCTGTGTGTGTGTTTAGTCGTTTTTTATAATCTAAATGGGCAGATGTATTTGTCTTCATTATGATGTTCTTCTCTTGATTTTAACTGAACAGACGCGTAGGAGCGCTAATTGGCTCAGCCTTGAAATGATGAACGATGGGCACCAGGTGGCGCTCCTGAGCGGAGAGCTGCCGGTGACGGAGCGAGCTGCGATTATTCAGAGATTTCGTGAGGGCAAAGAGAAGGTTCTCATCACTACAAATGTCTGCGCCCGAGGTGAGTGGTTAGTAGGACGCACAGCGCTGAGTCACAACAACGCCAAATGCCAATGTTGTTGGGGGAGGGCAAGGATTTCTGCTCTATATAGACCAGGGGTATCAAACTCCATCACATAAGGGGCCAACATTTAAAACAGTCGACGTTGTGACACAAGTTTATTAAGATTTAACCCTTTCCAGTCCAATTATTGGATCGTCCATACCCATGTCAACCCCTTACTTTTCCAGTGATTGGGAGGTGTGACTGCAGCAGGGATCTGGAGGGTGTCTATAGCTCCTTGCACGAGGACAAGGAAGTGACCTGGCATCCGCTTATGCTCGCTCTAGCTCCACCCCATTCCACGCATGCCAGTTTAATTGTGCAGAATGGTGCCAAAGGGGTTCAAATAATTTGATCTACATAGGGTGATGCCATGCAGGAAAAAAATCCAGAAACTATTCCCCTAGTGACAAACCCAAATGCGTTAAAGTAATATTTAAATTGCACGGTGGAGGATGGGCCCAGCGGAGATGCAAGGGTCGGATCTTATCCAGGAACACCGCCACCTAGCGGCAGCCATTTTTCCAAAGTCTGACATTGGGCCTGTGCTGTAAATGGCCGATCTCTGACATAGTGCGACACAGGATTGGAAATTGTGAACATGTACTGAACAGTCTCGAGCTGACATTTCTAAACGTCTGTATCTGGGTGGGCAACACTGGCTTACATACTTTTATCATGAACTAGCTGATGACCTGGCGTTGCCCAGGGATGTATTTGGCTGCTGTTGGCTCCGCCCACTTTTTCTAACCCTAACACACTCAATGACCAAGTTTTGGAACGTTAGGGTCTTTGGCATCAAATTATATATTCCCATAGAAATTAAACAAAACTGATTGGCTGTTTGTGGCTCCGCCCCTCTCCAGTATTTGAACCCCAGTCACCCAATGACCAACTGTAGCAGGCTTGATTGATTGGCTATTAAAGGCCCCACCCACTTCCCTGAATATTAATCTCAGTCACCCAGTGACCATCTGGGCAAAGTTTGAGAATCCTGACATTAACCGTGCCAAGGACCCAAAAGCTCATAAACTTGGTCATTAGTACTTTACATTTTACCATTGACATTAAACAAATTTGAGTGTTTGTGGCCCCGCCCCCCTTTCAGTATTTGAACCCGTCACCCAATGACTGTACCAGATTTGAGGACTCTGCCATTAACGGTGTAAGAATGGCATATATTCCCCTTGAAAATCAATAGGTGAATTTTGATTGACTGTTCTAAGCTCCACCCACTTTCCTGAATATTAATCCCAAGTTTGGGAACACTGCCATTAACAGTGTAAAAAGGGCTGCAGTTTATATTTCTCCATGTAAAAAGTTTAGTTATTGGCTCCGCCCACCTTTTCTGACCTTGACATGCAGTCACTCAATGACCAAGTTTGAGCTTTGGGGTCCTTGGTATCAATTTGTATATTCCCATAGAAATTAAACAAATTTGTTTGACGGTTTGTGGTTCCGCCCCTTTCCAGAATTTGAACCCTTGTCACCCAATGACCGACTGCACCAGGTTTGAGGCTTCTGCCATTAGGAGTATAGGAATGGCAGCAATGTAAATATTCCCTTTGAAAATCGGTGAATTTTGATTGGCTTTTTAAGGCTCCACCCACTTCTCTGAATATTAATCCAAGTCACCCAGTAACAAACTGTGCAAAGTTTGCAAACCCTGCCATTAAGAGTGTAAGAATGGCAGCAGTTTGTTTTCCCTGTGAAAATTTGTTTTTGACTCCGCCCACTTTTTGTAACCTGGACACACAGTCACTCAATGACCAGGTTTGTAAACTTTCAGGTTCCTGGCATCAAAAATGTGTGAATGGAAGCAGTTTATCCACCAAGGAAATCTGATTGGCTGTTTTTGGTTCCTCCCCTTTAGTGCATTTGAACCCCAGTCACCCAATTACTGACTGTAGCAAGTTTGAAGCCTCTATTAACAGTGTAAGAATAGCAGCAGTTTAACCTCCTGCCGCCTGCGTCACGCCAGAGGGCGTGGCCGCGGCGGCAGCCCCAGGACCGCCTAACTCCAATTGGCAGAAAGTCCTGGGGCTCTATTTTGCATGAGATCGCGCACATGGTGCGCGCGCATCTCATGCACGGAGGGCGGAGCTCCACCACATCTTCAGTCTCCGAGCGGCTATTGCCGCTCGGGAGACTGTTATACTAGGTGCAGCGCTGCGATCAGCAGCAGCGCTGCACTGGGGACAGCCGTGCGACACGGCTGTCCCCATGGGGGACAAGAGAGCGATCGGCTCTCATAGGCAGAAGCCTATGACAGCCGATCGCCATAATTGGCTGGCTGTGGGGAGGGAGGGAATAAACTTAAAGAAACAGGGGTTTTGAACAAAAAAAACAAAACAATATTTATTTAAAAAAAAATAAACATGGGGGTGCGATCAGACCCCACCAACAGAGCTCTGTTGGTGGGGAGAAAAGGGGGGGGGGATCACTTGTGTGCTGAGTTGTGCGGCCCTGCAGCTTGGCCTTAAAGCTGCAGTGGCCAATTTAGCTAAAAATAGCCTGGTCACTAGGGGGGTTTAGCCCTGCAGTCCTCAAGTGGTTAAATATTCCCCTTGAAAATCAATAGGTGACTTTTGTATTGGCTTTTGTAGGCTCCACCTACTTTCCTGAATGTAATCCCAGTCACCCAGTGGCTGCAGTTAACATTTTACCATTGAAAATGATTGGCTGAAATTTTGATTGGCTCTTTTATGCTCCGCCCACTTTTCCTGGATTTGTAACCTCGGTCACCAAGTGACCAACTGTGCCAAGTGTGGGGACTCTGGCTTGATTACTGTGAGAATGGCAGCCTTTTACATTTTTTCCATTGACATGAATGGGTGAAATCTGATTTGCTGTTTGTAGCTCCGCCCAGGTGTGCAGGGGGGACGCAAGACCCCCAGAACCTATCATCCCAGGTAGTAAGGGTTCTGTATACCAAGTTGCGTTCAAATCGGTCAAGGCACGGATCGCCGTACACATACATCCGATTTTTATATGTTACGGCCAGAACCCAAAGTGTGGCCACCCCCTCCCTGCAGCACCCATATGAGAGAGAGAGAGAGAGAGAGGCGCAGGGGGAGGAGAGATGGCTGAAGCCGACGGCTTCATCCGTTACATTGCTGACGGCTTCATTTCATTAAATTGACTAATTTTTGTTTTGTTACATTTGGCCAGAGACAGCCAGAAAACGCATTAATCTTCAGAGGGAAACATTCCATTTCTAACGTTGGCCGCAGCACAGCGGGCAGTTCGCACATTGGCCGGCCAGAACGCGAAGTGGCCACACTTCGTGTTCTGGCCGTAACATATATAGATAGCTATAGATATAGATTGCATGAAAAAGGCACCCCCGTGAAGTCCAGACTATTTCCTCAGGCACAATAAAGCTGGCTGTCGCTGCTGCGGGATGTCTGGCTGTGGCTTTAGTAACCATTTCCTCTGTGACTGCACTATGCTTTTTTAATACTCAAACATTTCAAGAAAAACAAATTGTCAATTTTGCAAACTTATCTTCATGTTTTGTGTCAAAATGCTTAAAGAGTAAAGCAGCCCATACACTCAGCCGATTTTCTGGCCGACCGATCGATCGCGAGGGGAAAAAAATGGGGACTTTAATGGGAACTGAGAACTAGTATTTTTTAAAGAGTAACTGTCAGGCTGCAGAAGCTAATTTAAACCTCTATTCTCCTGTGTTAAACAGTTTAGACAGAAGCCAAAAAGACATTACTAAAGATAAAAATCTCTCTTACATTTAATGTGTGCTTATCAGCACAGCTAAGCTCCTAAGGAGGACGCAAGCCGCATTCCATACTGCAAAGCATTCTGGGGCCCTCCCCTCGGCTGCTAAGGAGAAGACGGGATCAAGTTTCAGCAGCTTCTAACTCAGTCCAGCCACAGCACAGATAAATCTCCGGGAAGAGTACTCTGCAGGAGTCCGCTATTGTTCCTAGCCACATGGCTCATTAATATTCACTGCACACTGTGTTATTCTGTACGAGCTCCTCTGTGATCAGAAGCAGGCAGGACATGAGGACACATTTGGCTTCACAAACATGGAACCTGCCATGGGCTGTCAGGAGCATCATTCTCTGCATATACTATATAAAAATTCTGTGAAATCCAAACGTGGACAGTGAAATGCATATGTAATGTAAGTACAGCCAATCTTTAGCTACTGATATGTGTTTATTTTCTCTGAGACCTTATACCTAACAGCTCCTCTTTAAATATATTCTACTCCCTCACCGACACTGCCTCAGATAAAAATACATGCAGGTTTCTCACCTTGGAAGTATTCGCACCCCTTGAAGTTTTCCACATTTTGTCACATTACTGACACAAACATGAATCCATTGTATTGGAATTCCACATGACAGACCAATACAAAGTGGTGTATGTGTGAGAAGTGGAACAGAAATCATACAGGATTCCAAACATTTTTTTTACAAATAACTGCAAAGTGGGGTGTGCGTAATTATTCGGCCCCCTGAGTCAATACTTTGTAGAACCACCTTTTGCTGCAATTACAGCTGCCAGTCTTTTAGGGTATGTCTACCAGCTTTGCACAGCTAGAGACTGAAATCCTTGCCCATTCTTCTTTGCAAAACAGCTCCAGCTCAGTCAGATTAGATGGACAGCGTTTGTGAACAGCAGTTTTCAGATCTTGCCACAGATTCTCGATTGGATTTAGATCTGGACTTTGACTGGGCCATTCTAACACATAGATATGTTTTGTTTTAATACATTCCATTGTTGCCCTGGCTTTATGTTTAGGGTCATTGTCCTGCTGGAAGGTGAACCTCCGCCCCAGTCTCAAGTCTTTTGCAGACTCCAAGAGGTTTTCTTCCAAGTTTGCCCTGTATTTGGCTACATACATCTTCACATCAACTCTGACCAGCTTCCCTGTTCCTGCTGAAGAGATGCACCCCCCCGAGCATGTTGCTGCCACCACCAGTGGGGATGGTGTGTTCAGAGGGATGTGCAGTGTTTTCTGCCACACATAGCGCTTTGCATTTTGGCCAAAAAGTTCCATTTTGGTCTCATCCGACCAGAGCACCTTCTTCCACATGTTTGCTGTGTCCCCCACATGGCTTGTGGCAAACTGCAAACGGGACTTCTTATGCTTTTCTGTTAACAACGGCTTTCTTCTTGCCACTCTTCCATAAAGGCCAACTTTGTACAGTGCATGACTAATAGTTGTCCTATGGACAGAGTCTCCCACCTGAGCTGTAGATCTCTGCAGCTCGTCCAGAGTCACCATGGGCCTCTTGACTGCATTTCTGATCAGCGCTCTCCTTGTTTGGCCTGTGAGGTTAGGTGGATGGCCTTGTCTTGGTAGGTTTACAGTTGTGCCGTACTCCTTCCATTTCTGAATGATCACTTGAACAGTGCTCCGTGGGATGTTCAAGGCTTTGGAAATCTCTTTGTAGCCTAAGCCTGCTTTAAATTTCTCAATAACTTTATCCCTGACCTGTCTTGGACCTGTCTTGTGTGTTCTTTGGACTTCACGATGTTGTTGCTCCCAATATTCTCTGGGCAGCTGTATTTGTACTGACATTAGATTACACACAGGTGCACGCTATTTAGTCATTAGCACTCATCAGGCAATGTCTATGGGCAACTGACTGCACTCAGACCAAACGGGGCTGAATAATTACGCACACCCCACTTTGCAGTTATTTGTAAAAAATGTTTGGAATTATGTATGATTTTCGCTCCACTTCTCACGTGTACACCACTTTGTATTGGTCTTTCACGTGGAATTCCAATAAAATTGATTCGTTTGTGGCAGTAATATGACAAAATGTGGAAAACTTCAAGGGGGCCGAATACTTTTGCAAACCACTATTTGCTTTGGCTGTTCATTTAATTGTCTTCTTTCAGCGTCCATTTTTCTCCTCTGTCTCTGAATGATCCTGAGGCTCTCCGGATCCTGTTGTAGCCCTCTGTTGCTGCTCAGATCTCCTCTCGGCTCTCCATACTGGGCATGCTGGAGTATGGTTCACACATGCCCAGTAAGACGGAGGAATACAGTCCTGCACGAGGGCCTTTGTTCTACAGGGCATGTGCAGACAAACTCTTATATGGACAGGAGCACAACCACGGGAAATGTATTCGACAAGCTCTTCTCATATGTTTATAGCGGGCTGGGCAAACTTTAAGCAGCCCGCGCCTCCTGCTGCAGGCCTCATCCCTTAACCTCCCTGACGGTAAGCCTGAGCTAAGCTCTAGTTAGCCACAGGGAGCTCTATGCAGAGTATAGCGCGCAGTGGGCCGGTTGACACACTTACCGGGGGATCCAGACGTCAGGAGCCGTTCTCCTTCCTGTCCTCCAAGGCTCTGAATCACACTGTAGTGAGATCAGACGGCGATCTCTTCTGAGTTACAGTGCCACCCAGAGGACGGAGGGAAAATTGCAGTGCTGGGGCTGCTGCAGTGACTCTGGCGGCATGATTTTTAGGGTCTGAAACTTGCTGAAAAGACCCTAAAATCTGGAACTAATCATACTGCCAGGGGGTAAATTCCAACCCTCATCACCCTGCAGAGTCGCGGGGGATTTGAAACTTGCTGATTCCTGCGTCACATCTCCATGGCAACAGGGCGTCACATGATTGGATGTCAGGACGTGTAATAAGCTGGCATGTCCCATCACGTGATGCCATTAGGACGCGACGCAGGAATTTGGCGATCAAGGTGATTTTCAAATATCCCGCCGCCTGCTCGCAGCTCTGAGAGGAGAGGAATCCAGCTGCCTGTCGGTGGGCCAGAGACCTAGTGCCGGCCCTCGGGCCATAGATTGCCCAGCGCTGGCTTAGGTCCCCGCGCATGGTCTGTGGGCTGCAGGAAGATCTGGGAAGCCTCAGGAACACTAAGGTAAGTATTGATTTTGTAATTTTTGCTTTGAAATTCCATCAGAACTGGTTCTTGGCGCGTTTTTGTTTGTGTAATGCAATCTCTGCACAATCAAGCCTGGAATGTCTCATTTCTGACATTAGGAATCGACATCGAGCAAGTGTCTGTGGTGGTGAATTTCGATCTGCCAATGAACACTGAGGGACTGATTGATCTGGAGACTTATCTGCACCGCATTGGCCGTACCGGAAGATTTGGCAAGAAGGGGATTGCCATCAGTCTTGTGGAGAGCTGCTGCTTGTACATGCTGCACGAGATCGAGGATCACTTCGGTAAGTTGTCACTTTACATAATAATCCTAACATTTCTATAGCGATTTTCTCCTGTTGGACTCATAGCGCTCAAGAGCTGCAGCTACTGGGATGTGCTCAAGAGGCCCCCACCCTGCAGTCTTAAGGGGCCCATACACTCAGCCGATTTTCTGACCGATCGATTGCAAATCGGTTGGCCAATCGACCGATCGATGGCCGATTTCTATCGATTTTGATGGATTTCCATCGAACTGGCAGGGTGGAAAATGTAGATCGATCTGATGAGATTGCTTATCAGTTTGCATTGGCCTTAATGGAAATCTGATGGCAAAAAAGCCATCAGATCGAATTTCAATAGATTTCAAACTGAAATCTGTTGGAATTTTATCCTGGTAAAAAAATGTTCTAAAAACGCATCAGATCATCAGATGCATTTCTTATCTATCTGCTGCCAATCTGACGAGTGTATGGGCACCTTACGGCTTTGTTCACTTCTAAAATCAAAAACTGACGCCAGTGATTTTCTTGGACCCGGAAAATACAAATTATTCTTAAATGCAATCGCCGGATAAAGAAATTTGTGAGTGTTTTGCGCTTTTCCTATACCTTCCATTGTAGCAGTCATCCCGAAAATGGTGCAGGCAGCGCTCTTGTGAACAGAAAGGACGCAATGCGCTGAATGAACTATCCCATAAGGATCCATTGCACTAACGATTTCAGGGCAGTTTTAAAAACCGCCGGCTCTAAAAATAAATAAAATAAAACTCCCTAGGTGCAAACAAGCTTAGGAAGTCTTGCCCCAGGACTTCTACTGACCCTAGCCAGGATATGAATGAACTCTGGTCTCCCATGTCAAAGGCGGTGCCCTTAACTGGTACACTATCCAGTCACATAATCCTCCTTAATCCCCTCCTGGGAAGAACAAGATGTGGGGAATATATGTGACAAAAAAAAAATGAATCAAATCCTTCACCCAAATATTGAGACTGAATCTTTAACCCTTAGCCTGCCAGTATTTGTAAAAAAAATAAATAAAAGAATTCACAAATTGCCTATTGGTGGGAACACTTATAGCACATTAAAGAGAGCTGTTTGGGTGGAGGGTGGAGTCTGAGGCTGAGTTTAGGACCAGGACAACTTGGGGGGACAGTTTCCGTGCCTGGAGGTCCTGGCGGAAATGGCCCTGAAGCATTGACTGGATGGGAGCAATTTGAGGTAGCCATTGTGGGGTTGGAGGAATTGTTGGCGATCCTTACAGCCCTGGATTGCAGTCTGGAGGAGGTCAAGAGGTAGGCGTGGGGTCCCTATAATCTGAAGTTCTGAAGACTCTGTAGCTTCAAGGAGGCACCTCAGTACAACACACGATGATGGAGGAGAATAGAATAGAGGTAGTGGAGTAGAAGCAGTTTAGGAGGGTGCAAGACTTTTTTTTTTTTTTTTTTTTTTTTACTTTTTCAGTTGGTGCAGGCAGAACAGCTGTTGGGCTTTTTTATGCAGTTTGGATGAGTGCTCTTCCCACTTAAAGGGAATGGCCAAGTAAAATAAAAAAATGTACGCATTGAACCAGTAATGCGTAAAAATGTATGTGTTAATGTTCCTGCAAATGTACGCAATGCGTCCCGCCGACCTCCGAGTTCGGCAAGCTGCCAGCAGGGGACTGGAGCAGCAGTGAGTGACTACGAGGGCACAGGATGGCTGCATGGGGCTGGTAGAAGCCCCAGGTAAGTGAAACTCATTTTTTTTTTTTTTTTTTTTTTTTTTTTTAAATTTTGCTTGGACCTTCTCTTTAAAGTCCCTAGAGATGGTAGTACTCAGGAGGCGAGCGTCTGAGACTTGCAGAGCCCTCAGTGAGAGCCAGGGGTAGCTCAGGGTTTTTCCCCTGAAATAGATGGTCCGTTCCAGTTTTTGCTGAGTTGAGGACAAGCTTGTTGACCTTACATTAGTTGCCGAACCTCTCGATCGTCTGATAGGCTTGCTCTTCGCTCTTGTCTGACGCCTTTGATGTTTGTCGTCAGAAAACCTGATTGCACAAACTTCTGCCCCACTAACTGTCAAGGTGAAGGTAAAACAAATCTATGAAGTAGAAGGGTAAACTGAGTCCATATTCTTTGACTTAATACTTCAGGTAGTTCCTCATAATACATAAAATTGTAAGGTGCCCAGTAAGAGTCTTGATTGTACAGTTTTTTTGCCATCTGTTTAAAAGCTTGTTAACTGATGTCCTTTAAAACACCCTTAAATTGAACCAGGGATGAAGCACCCTCATGTCTTTCACCATATATATGGAAACATTAGAGAAAACACCTACCCTGCTCTTTCATCCTTCACTGCTCAGCCTGTTTGAATTCTCAGTCGGGGATTTTATCAGGGCTGATAACAATCTGGCTTTGCTCAGGAATCATTATAGCTGAGTCATTATAGCAGAGCCAGGAGGGGGCAGGCTTGGGCTTGAAAAGACATCAGAGAAGACACTCTTATAAAGATTCCTGAGCAAAGCCAGACTGAATGCTCAGTCAGGTATTTTATCAGGGCTGATAACAGGCAGGCTGAGCAGTGAAGGATGAAACGGAGAGCAGGGTAGGTGATTTCTCTAATGTTCCCACTGATATATATGGTGACATACATGAGGGTACTTTGTCTCTGGTTCACTTTAAATAGCAGACACTGCTAACTTCCTGTAACGCAGACTCTGTGCCATAGGCTGTCCTCTTCTCCAGAGTCCAGACTGTGCCCTGCCCCTTGCTGTCTGAACAGCTGGGTGATGTGGCAGCCCCATCTACTGAGCTTGGCAATGACTCCTTGATTTGTTGATAAAATGACCATAAGAATTCAAGATGGCTGCTACCTTTTGTGTGGAACAAGGCTTCTGCCAGCTCCTGCACACCAATTGGTAGAGCTTATAGATGGTATTTTTACACAGGGCTGAGGAGTCAGAGCCATTTTGGGTACCCGGAGTCGGAGTTATGATTTCATAAACTGAGGAGTCTGAGTTGGAGTCGAAGATTTTTGCACCGACTCCACAGCCCTGTTTTTACATCCATTCCTCAAAGTGGGCTTAAAGTAAACTTGTAAGGAAATAAAGTGGCCCGGGGGTACTTGCCTCTGGATCCTAAAGAGGCTTCCCTGGCCTTACCAGAGATGATCCAGCAATGGGACCCCAAAAGTCTCCTGGTCTGTGCTCCTGTGCAGGCTTCCCGAAAGGCTCTGGTGGAAATGGCAGAGCCCGATCTGGGCTGCTCTACTGTGCAGGTGCCAGCTGACTATAGTAGAGCGGATCTGATCGTGCTCTATTTCCACCGGAGCCAAAGGCTGCTACTACTGTGCCCATGCAGGAGCACCAATGTTTATGGCTTGCTTTTTGTGGGGTCCCAGCAGTGGGTGGGGCTTTGCAGTGGACGCGGAAGCCTCTTTAGTTGGGAGAGGGAAGCACCTGGATCCCAGAGTGGAGTAGGAGAGTTTTTCTTTTTTGTTTTTTGTTACTGGTTTACTTTAGTAGAATGTAACTCAGCATTTCTTCTTTGCTCTAAAAGATTTACAGCATATTATATACTACCAGCATTTTTTTTTTACTAGAACAGCATTCAAAGGGTTTAACACGGGACTTTACAAGTTCCTGGATCCATTTGGAACTGTAGATAATGTTATCTTGTGTTCACTTAATTGTATCAATTGAGGAATGTGACACATTTACTGACTGTAGAAGCTCCTGAACACAGACAGAAAATCAAAGTATTTCTGCTTAAATTAAAGGAGTTATCCGGGAAAAATAAAGAAAATAAACGCTACTTACCGGGGGCTTCCTTCAGCCCCCAGCATGTCCCTCGCCGCAGCTCTGCCCGCAGCCGTTTGCCGGAGCTCCGACCCTCGTCCCCGGCGATGACGTCAGGGCGACCCCCAGGTTGTACCGTACTGCGCGAGCGGCGCTGTCAATCACCGCCACGTGGGCCGGAGCGGACTGCGCAGGCACAGAACTACCTGGAGGTCGCCCTGACGTCATCGCCGGGGACCAGGATGGAGCTGCGGCGAACGGCTGTGGGCAGGGCTGCGGCGAGGGACATGCTGGGGGCTGGAGGAAGCCCCTGGTAAGTAGTTTATTTTCTTTCTTTTCCCGGATAACTCATTTAAGATGAATAAACCGGTTATGAATAGAATGCAAAGTCAGCTCACAGAGCAATAAAATTGTACTTCGGGAACTTCTATTTGCTTTTGTGCGTAAGTATTATGCATTTAGAAATTACAACTATGGCATATAAAAAGTAGGAAAACCTGTTTTTATTGAATATTATGTCAGGGTTTTATACCACTTTTTAAGGCCTGGGACCCCCTATGGGCGCTTTACAGCAAAGCACCCACGATTTGCCGTAAAAGTGACGCAATTTGGAAAGCTAATCTCAGAGCGATTGTAATTTGGCTACTGCAGCCACTGATGCAATGGTTCCGGGATCCCTCCCAAAATGCAGCGATCTGTAATCACAATGCTAGGTGTGGGATCGCCTCCTAGAGATCCACTGGTGTAGTGCGTTACTGATCTCCGGTGATCTGCAAGCTCTACAAAAGCTCTCCCAGCGGGTCCCGGGCCTCATACTTAGAAGACGTTGCTTTATGCTGCTGTGAAGGAATATTGCACAATGTCGAGAAATGCATTTTCTCTTCCCCAATATATAATGATGACTCATATTTGTTACGCAATGTCTTTTCAGATACGAAGATTAAGAGGCTGAACACAGGAGATGTGCTGGAGATGGGAAAACTCTGCCAGTGATTCTGCAATCGGCTATAAAATATGCACTTATTGTAAATAAACCCCTGTGACTTCTGCCGACCTTTCTCCCTGCACACCAGCTGCAATCCTAAATCAGTCAATAGAGGGGCCCCGGACTGTGGATGAGTACACTATATGCTTTCCTTTTCATTTATGGGAAACCACTGAGTACTTGACAAGTCACGTGGCACAATACAGAAATCAAGCTCACAATGTAAAATGACCTCTCTGCATCCTGAAGAGCATGGTAGTAATAGTACAAGTCGCTGACCTGATTCACATAATGTATATTCCTCACAAAGGATTGGTTGCAGCAGCCAGTGTCCTAAATACAATTCCCATACATCCCCATGTAAGAATAATAATGCTCACCTGAGTAGCAGGAACCCATCAGAGGCTGCATGATTGGAGGTATACCTGATGAAGTGGCTTGGTGCCACGATACGCTTCAGACAGGTGAATCACGTAGTCTGACCACTCTGGTACTTAGCTGATTAGTTTACTTGCTTATTGATTTCTAGGACACAGGTGGGATCATGGACACTAACATCATCACACAGCCTATGCAAACTGTCAGTGTGGGTTCAGAATACCCAAAGGACAGTGCCCCCCACCAATGGCGCACCCCTCACTCTGTGCTACACTTGAGCTAGCTCGGTTGTTTAGTCCCTCCCTCTCAATGGCAAGCTTATTACAATGCAATGTTTATGCAGTTCTTTTCAGAGGGGGGTGGTGATTGCCTGCCTTAATATCCTGTATGGCTGGGTGCATGGAGCTGGTCAGATCTATGTGCATAGCTTTTTATTGAAATTGCAGCCTTTGTGGTTTTGCTGCAGGCATATACCTGCGGTCAGGCCTCTGCATTCAGGTTCCTCCGGCTGTCCTACTCCCGTGGGATCTGCCGATGGATTCCGTGGGTCCGGTCAGACTTGTGAAGTGCTGCGTCTTCATGATCCGGAGCGGTTTCCCACACACCTTTGTCTTCAGACCTCTAGCAGCGTGCGTTGTGCGCCCAGCAGCAGCCTGCAGCTTGGCTCTGTGAGCAGAGTTCTGGGTTTACGTCGGCTTGGGCAGTGAGCACTCATTCCACCTTGAGAAAGCCCCGGTGAGAGGGGCGAAACTCATCGGTGGGCGGGACAACCACCCCGCAGTGAGCGATCACTACCCAAGCCAGTGTGGACCCGGAGCTCTCTCCTCAAAGCCAAGCTGCACACTGACGCCGGGCACACAATGCATGCCGCGAGTGGTCTGAGGACAGGTGTGTGGGAGAATGACTCCGGATCGTGGACACACCACGCCGCACAAGTCTGACGGGAGCCACGGAGTCCTAACGACCGATCCCATGTGAGTATGACAGCCGGAGGAGCCTGACTGCAGAGTCCTGACCTCCAGGCTGCAATAGCAATAAGCTATGATATCCATAAGTATCTAGGAGTATTGCTTCATCATCTTGCACTACTTGATTGACTTGAATCACTCTAAAGTATTGCCATAGGGTACATTATTGGTATATTTCTCCTGCACATGAATTTTTATATTGCACTGGGCACTTTGACAGCATTTTTCACCTATTAGGTCAGCATTTTGCCCTGGGTCATATCAGACACCAGCAGCAATGGTGGGTGAGATATATGGATACTTTATTTTATGTTGCCAGTTTTATTAGTCATTGTATTTGCTTCATATTTCTGTATTGTGCTGCCACATTGAAGCTGTGCTGGTTTGTTGAGCATATTAGGGATCTGGTTGGTACGCTGTGCTTTTGATAGTGTATTCATCCATAGGTCAGGGCCTTTTCTTTGCAATAATTCATCCATCGTTCAGGGCCTTTCATTGCTGCATGTGAAGTTGTCCATATTGTCACTCATCAATCTGTCAGGTTTCAGCTGTCTGCTAATTCACTTTTCTTGCAAGTCACAGGAAGGTCACTTTTTTATATATTTGTTTTTGTTTTCTATGTAAAGTTGATAATTGGTGTGTTTTATGTAACGTTAGTTTGTTGGACACAAGTATGTTTATGCTACTTTTAGTTGGTTTGCATGTTATGCATCACAAGTTTTGTTAAGGTTTTCTATGGCACAGGGTTATGCACTGTGAACACGCACACAGGTGAACGTCTGATAGACTTTCACATGAGATTACACCACATCCTGGACTGCCACAGTTGCAGCAAAATGAGGTGTTAAAATCACTTTAGAGGTGGAAGTTTTACTCGCCACGGTTTTGTAACCTAAACTTTTCAGCTAAAATTCTGTAAAATTGCAGCTGTCCCTCCAGCCCTGACTAGAATGGGTCTGTTTGATCTGTAGACCAGGGGTAAGCAGAGAAGTCGCTGTATGTGAAATTCTTCCCTACAGGAAGATTCTGTGGCCATCAAAGCTAATAGCCACAATCTGCTGCTATACAGAGGTCCTGAAAGATTTCCCAGCAGCCCTTGCAGTAAGAGGGTGATCCGTGAGATTCGGGGTTCCCCTATAAGCCTGCAGACTTAAGCTGCCCCCATATATCCTGGCAGATGATATGAAAGGGAGGTTATGACAGCAGTGTTCAGGCTGAAGCATACATTGCAAATATGAGGAATTTAAATTGTACTGGGCTGCATAGTGCACTGGTATTGATCACCGAGTAGGCACACTAGCAGCCATTGTGTAGGTTGGTGAAATGGATTCGTGGGGGGCTTTCTGTTCTCTGCTACAGGCCAGTGCATGTTATAGCGCTATTGTGATCTAGTGGGGATGAAGAATGAACTATCTACATCTGCCGTGCATAAGGAGTAACTGCTGCCAAAACGTTTGTCTCTTTGTGGAGGAGTTACAGCACCCTCCAGGATTTTTTTGTCAGATGCACTTCCTGTTCTCTGAATCGATTTATTGCTTTCCCACTGCATGCATTTCACTTCCTGTTCTCTGTACCCATTTCCTGCTTTGCTGCTGCATGCATTTCACTCACTTCCTGTTCTCTGGACCCATTTCCTGCTTTGCTGCTGCATGCATTTCACTCACTTCCTGTTCTCTGGACCCATTTCCTGCTTTGCTGCTGCATGCATTTCACTCACTTCCTGCTCTCTGCACCAGTTTTCTGCTTCACACCGCTGCATGCATTTCACTCCCTGTTCTCTGTACCCATTTCCTGCTTTGCCTCTGCATGCATTTCACTCACTTCCTGTTCTTTGCTCCAGTTTCCTGCTTCACACCGCTGCATGCATTTCACTCCCTGTTTTCTGTACCCATTTCCTGCTTTGCCTCTGCATGCATTTCACTCACTCCCTGATCTCTGCACCAGTTTCCTGCTTCACACCGCTGCATGCATTTCACTCACTTCCTGTTCTCTGCACCAGTTTCCTGCTTTCCAGCTGCATGCATTTCGCTCACCTGCTGTTCTTTGCACCCATTTCCTGCTTTGCCGCTGCATGCATTTCACTCACTTCCTGTTCTCTGCACCCATTTCCTGCTTTGCCGCTGCATGCATTTCACTCACTTCCTGTTCTCTGCACCAGTTTCCTGCTTCACACCGCTGCATGCATTTCACTCCCTGATCTCTACACCAGTTTCCTGCTTCACACCGCTGCATGCATTTCACTCACTCCCTGTTCTCTGCATCAGTTTCCTGCTTTCCCGCTGCATGCATTTCGCTCACTTCCTGTTCTTTGCACCCATTTCCTGCTTTGCCGCTGCATGCGTTTCACTCCCTGTTCTCTGCACCAGTTTCCTGCTTTCCCGCTGCATGCTTTTCACTCACTTCCTGTTCTCTGCACCAGTTTCCTGCTTTCCCGCTGCATGCATTTCACTCACTTACTGATCTCTACACCAGTTTCCTGCTTCACACCGCTGCATGCATTTCACTCACTTCCTGTTCTCTGCACCCATTTCCTGCTTTGCCGCTGCATGCATTTCACTTCCTGTCTTCATGTATACAGTGGGTAGCAGGAAATGAATGCAAACAGGAAGTGAGTGAAATGTTTGTCATGTAGTTAACAGCTTTACTATTCTCGGAACACACGTTAGATTTTAATTAGATGAGAATTACACGATGGATTATTTTGGCCAAGAAAATGTAACTTGTGCCGATGTCTCCTGACAAGGAGATTGGTTGTCAGACTGCTAGAAATGGTCACTGAGATGTTAGTAATTCTGAGTGCATTGAAATTAAATGCAAATGACGTGCAGAATGGAATGGAGGCATTTCTGCTGGTTTTGATTGAGCTTGCAAACAATTTGCATGCAAGTTGCAATTATTTGCATCTCGCTGACCAACCCTACTGCCGGCTATTCTTATGGGGGCTTCAGCCAAGTCGGTTGCCTTGTGATGGCTTTAGGTGACAGTTTAAATTGTCACTACAGGGCCTGATGAATGTACTGGCAGTGATCTTGCCCTGCGCTTACCATACTGCATGTTGTGCAATTAGCATGACCACACGGGTTGCATGAACACAACACTTGCGTTGCCCATGCACCAGGGTACATGCACAGCATGCGGTTCTCTGCTGATGTGCGGTCTCCACAACAGTGCATGCGTCAGACCGTGTGTGTCATTACTGCAGAGATCTCCACTGTGGAGGTCCAGACTGCAATAAAAGCCCAGCATTTAGCGTGTCTGTTCCCTGGAGCAGTCTTGGTTGGAGTTGTTTTTGACACTGCAGACTTGCCGCTGTTTGTCTTGGTAGTATTTGTATTCAGATGTTTTTATTTTTTTTGTTGGTGCAGAAGTTTTATTGTGGTTTGAATTTTTTGTTCCCTTTTTTGGAGTGTGAGATGCTTCAGGTCCAGCAGCCGGTTCCGTGAGCTGCAGATATAGAATCTGCTGTCCTGCAGAAACCGATCCCAATATCACGCCGGTTTCCGTCAGATTGGCTGTGCGTTGTGATCACTGTGCGGGGTAGAAATGTTAGCGGGGGGGGGATGAATGTTGCACTGTTTTTCTATGTTTCATAATTTTATTTTTTTTAATTAAATGGACTTCAGTTTCCAGATTTCATGTTTTTATTGATGGCACAATGTTCTCTGCCTGTGATGGGCACTGATCAGTTTTATTAACTGCTTCTGGGCGGCGGTGATTGAAATCTATACCCTGTTTTGATGCTCTAATACCTGCCAGGGTGTAGATTTCACATCACCGCCACAGTGCATTCTTGCACTTCTGTCGTTCCCGCAGATTGCGCTGCTCACTCGTCTTACACTCTGGCGGCTGAGCTCTGTGAGCTGGTCATTGGCTCCTGACCCTGTCATCACTGTGAGCAAATCCCCTTTGGTTTACTTTGTGAGCCAATCAGGAGCCACTTTCACTGACTCTTTATCATGTGATCAGAGTTCTGCTGTCATGGAGACGGCAGAGTGGGTGCCCAGAGGCTCTCTTAAAGGGAACAAACTGAGGATATGGATTTTTCCTTTTCAAATACCAGCTGCCTGACTCTCCTGCTGATCCGGTGTCTCTAATGCTTTTAGCCACAGCCCCTGAACAAGCATGCAGATCAGGTGCTCTGACTGAAGACAGACTGGATTAGCTGCATGCTTGTTTCAGGTGTGTGATTCAGTCACTGCTGCAGACAAAGATCAACAGGACTGCCAGGCAACTGGTATTGTTTAAAAGGATGGGAGGTGAATATCTCGGATGCATAAGGTGAACAACATTGTAGGCCGAAGTGGTTAAAAGACAAGGTAAATAGAAAGCAGATATTTTATCATATGCGGTTTCCCTTGGGAAGGGTTCACACGTAGGCATGGAAAGGGAGTACATTTCCCCTCACTCAAAAAAAGAATGCCCCAAAAAAAAAAAAAAAAAAGTTGGCCTAACGAGCTTAAAATTCCAGCTAATCCAGTCACACTTCAGTCAGAGCACCTGATCTGCAGCATGCTTGTTGAGGGGCTAAAGGTGGCCATACACTGGTCAATTTGCCATCAGATTCGACCAACAGATCTCTCTCTGAACAAATCTGATCAGAAAGGGATCGTATGGCTGCCTTTACTGCAAACAGATTGTGAATCTATTTCAGCGTGAAACCGATCACAATCTGTGAACCTGTCCCCACCCCCTGTCTGGGGAAATTCAAACAGTAGAGGGCACTCTACTTTTTAAACTTCTCAAATTGTTAGGTGTATGGGCCCCTTAATTAACCACCCTGGCGTTCTGATTAAATCGCCAGGGTGGCTGCGGGAGGGTTTTTTTTAAATAAAAAAAAAACTATTTCATGCAGCCAACTGAAAGTTGGCTGCATGAAAGCCCACTAGAGGGCGCTCCGGAGGCGATCTTCCGATCGCCTCCGGTGCCCAGAATAAACAAGGAAGGCCGCAATGAGCGGCCTTCCTTGTTTTGCTTATATCGTCGCCATAGCGACGAGCGGAGTGACGTCATCGACGTCAGCCGCCTCTGATCCAGCCCTTAGCGCTGGCCGGAACTTTTTGTTCCGGCTGCGCAGGGCTCAGGCGGCTAGGGGGGCCCTCTTTCGCCGCTGCTCGCGGCGAATCGCCGCAGAGCGGCGGCGATCAGGCAGCACACGCGGCTGGCAAAGTGCCGGCTGCGTGTGCTGCTTTTTATTTCATTAAAATCGGCCCAGCAGGGCCTGAGCGGCAGCCGCTGGCGGTGTTGGACGAGCTGAGCTCGTCCAAACCGCTCAGCTGGTTAAGGCTAAAGCTGGCCATAGACTTATAGCTTCCTACCCAATGTTCCAAAACAATTGATTACTTCTGAATTGATGCCTATCTAAAAGGAAAGTGGCTACTAATGATCCATCCCCCCCCCCCCCATATATCTAACCTTACTATTCCTATGTAATATAAGGGGCTGCCTAACATCCACTCAATACATTTACTCCTAATACTACATAGATTGGATGTAATCTTCCCACATAGTCTGAAAACAACCTGTGTTCTGCTGCTTTCCTCACCCACGCTAATGACCTCTTCACCCTCTACCTGCAGGATTTCTCCTGCGTTTCTACTGTCGTTTCTAAGGGGAAGAGCTGAGGGGAAAAAAAATCTACTTCCCCGGAGCTTCCTCCAGCCTCTGGCAGCCTCTGGTGTCCCAGGTCCTTTCTGTTGTAAATGCTGACCTGGCCAGGTTGGCATCTTCCGTGCTGCTTGTGCTCATGTGGTATGGAGCGTCCTGCGCAGGTGCAGAAGATAACGACCCGGTGAAGTCAGCATCTGCAGTGGAGGGGACCTGGGACACTGAAGGGGATGGATATTTCGGTTGCCAAGGGCTGGAGGAAGCCCCAGGTAAATAGAATACCTTTTTTTTATTTATTTTAATCTTCGATCCTCTAAGGTTGTGCCTGAATGACATTGCACAACCTTAAGACACCCGAGATACAATTGTTTGTTTCATTCGTTTATTGTATCTATCCACCTTCTCCCAAACGTGACTTTTTAAAGATCTGTGGTGAATTTACAGCACATTCAAATAAACATATTACTGTTTCCCCCTTCATTTCTCCAGCTCCCTGCTGCCAATAAATAACTCAAAGGGGCACTATGGCTAATTTCTTTTTTTTTTTTTTGTCACTATATTTGTATAATACTTAGGGACATGCATTGTGGCAGATTATTTTTTTTTTTTTACACAGCCAATATTCTTTCACAGCTGTAGTCACATTGGCAGGTTTACCTTACTGATGCGACTTAGGCTAATCCATGTTGTAGTAGGAGGCATCTTTCTATGTTGTTGAAGACATTATTGGCCACCCCTCTGGTCGTCTCACGTTGGATCTTTGTTTCCAACTGCACTATTGTGCAGTTAGAGGTCATCCCAATCGGCCGTAAAGTGCTGGATACAGCTGCTGTGGAGAGTGGGACGCAACCTCCGGGCTGAGCAGGATGCAGCTGCACGGATTACGCTGCCTGGCAAGGACCCCTGTAGCGCTGAAACGGACACCTATTGTTGCTGCCTTGTGCAAAAGCGAAGTCTGGTAACCATAGAAACGGACAATAGGTGTCCGTTTCATTGCCAGCTTCACTACAGGGGTCCTTGCTGAGCAGTGTAATCTGTGCGGCTGCGTCCTGCTCAGCACAGAGGTTGCGTCCCACTCTTCACAGCAGCCGCGTCTAGCACTTTACGGCTGATTGGGGTGACCTCTACTGGCACAATAGTGCAGTTGCAAACGGAAAGATCCAAAGTGAGCTGACCAGAAGGTTGGCCAAAAGCGGCTTCTCCAACAACATAGAAAGATGCCTCCTACTACAACATGGATTAGCCTGAGTCACGTCAGTAAGGTAAACCTGCCAGTGTGACTCTACAGCTGTAAAAGGATATTGATTGTAAAAAAAATCTGGCATAATGTTCCTAAGTATTATACACAATATTCTAGTGAAAACAAAGAAATTAGCCGTAGTGCCCCTTTAATTAATAAAATATAATTTTTAAACCTTTGGGCAAGATGGCTGCAATGTAAAGTGCTTACAGGTCAGTACACAGTCTCCCTGTACTGCTGTGCAGATCAGATGAAGCCACAAGAGGCAGATCTCCCTCCCCCTGCTGTCTGGAGCTTGCAGAAAGGTCAGGGATGACTCATCAGGTGAGGTGCAGGAGGGGGAGGCAGATGGCACAGAGGAACAGCTGCTAGACAGACAAATATTGTGCTGCAGGAAGAGGTAGACTAACTCAGTGATGGCTAACCTTGGCACTTAAGCTGTGGTGGAACTACAAGTCCCATGAGGCATTGCAATACTCTGACAGTTCTAAGCATAACCTGGGGAGGCAGAGGCATGATGGGATTTGTAATTTTGTCACAGCTGGAGTGCCAAGGTAAGCCATCACTGGTCTAATGAGAGGAATAATTAGAAAGGATTAGGAGAGAGCACAGCTGTTTCTACATGACGGAAAAAAAATTATTATTATTATTTATTGTATTTATAAAGCGCCAACATATTACGCAGCGCTGAACAATAAATATATACAATGATACAAGGATGACATACATAGGGTTATACACATAGAACAAAGTTATACATACAAATTGTACAAAATACATGATCATGCAATATGGGCTGGTTAGGTAGGCCCAGTAATACAAGTACAGGCTGTCATAGGACAGGAGCACATGATCCTGTAGATTACACTAAGGAGTGGAGGACCCTGCCAGAGGCTTACAATCTAAAGGGAGGGGTGGAAACACTAGGGGGGGGGCTGTTAAATATTCCTTAGAGTTACTGTGTGGTAGGAGGTGGGTAGGCCATCATAAAGAGGTGGGTTTTGAGGGCTTGCTTGAGTGTGTTGAAAGAGGGAGCAAGTCTGATGGGTGGTGGAAGGGCATTCCAGAGGGTGGGGGCAGCTCTTGAGAAATCCTGCAGGCGGGCATGGGAGTGTAAAATGCGCGGGGTGGTGAGGCGAAGGTCGTTGGAGGAACGGAGGGGGCGACCTGGTGTATACTTGTGAACAAGCTCAGATGTAGGTAGGGCATGTTTTGTGCACAGATTTATACGCCAGGCATAGAATCTTGAAACTTATCCTGAGACGGATAGGGAGCCAGTGCAGGGATTCACAAAGGGGAGATGTGGATGCAGAGCGGTGCGAAGAATGGATGAGTCTTGCAGCCGCGTTCATCACTGATTGAAGGGGGGCAGTGCGTTTCAGGGGGAGGCCAGAAAGGAGTGAGTTACAGTAATCAAGGCGGGAGATGATGAGGGCATGGATGAGCAGTTTGGTCGTGTCCGGGGTTAAGAATGGGCGGATCTTGGAGATATTACGGAGGTGGAAATTGCAGGCTCTTGTGATGTTTTGGATGTGTGGGATGAAGGAGAGGTCAGAGTCCAAGGTGACACCCAGGCAGCGGGCCTGGGAGGTAGGGAGAATGGTTGTGTTGTCGATTGTGAGGTGGAAACCTGGGATGGGTGCAGCAGCATGGGGTGGAAAGATCAGGAGCTCAGTTTTGTCTAGGTTAAGCTTTAGGAACCTAGCTGACATCCAGGAGGAAATTGCTGAGAGACACGAGGAGACCTTGTTTATGGTGGTGGCTGAGAGATCGGGGGTATGGAGGTAAATCTGAGTGTCGTCTGCATAAAGGTGGTAATTGAAGCCCAGGGAGGAGATAAGCTTGCCAATTGAGGAAGTGTATATGGAGAAAAGAAGGGGGCCTAGAACAGAGCCCTGGGGGACCCCAACTGAAAGGGGGGCAGGAGTTGAGGAGGAGCCATTGAAGGAAGTGGTGAAGGAGCGATTGGATAGGTAGGAGGAGATCCAGGCCAAGGCAAGCCCATGGATGCCCATGGACTGTAGTGATTGGAGGAGGAGGGAGTGGTCAACAGTGTCAAATGCTGCAGAGAGGTCAAGGAGGAGCAGGATGGAATAACTGCCTTTGGCCTTGGCAAGGGTAAGGTCGTTGACCACCTTGGCGAGGGCTGTTTCAGTTGAGTGCGCAGGTCGGAATCCAGACTGTAGGGGGTCAAGTAGGGTATTGGTGTTGATGTATTGGGTAATGCGCTGGTGGACTAGGCGTTCGAGGAGTTTAGAAGCATAGGGAAGGAGGGAGATTGGGCGGTAGTTTGAGGGTAGGGATGGGTCGAGTGAGGGTTTTTTCAGCAGGGGAAGCACAGTGGCCTGTTTGAATGCTTTGGGGAAGATGCCTGTGGAAAGGGAGAGATTGAACAAGGAGGTGAGGACTGGGGCCAGGTCAGGGAAGTGGGGACGAAGAGTATTCGCGGGTACCGGATCACAGGGAGAGGATGTGGGGGGGGGGAAGCCACTAGCAGCAGGCTGACTTCATCAATGGTGGCAGGAGCAAAAGAGGCGAGGGGTGGATGAGACAAGGGAGCCGCTGGGAGGGAAGGCAAGGGGACAACCTGAGACGCATTGGTAAGGGAGGGATGGAGGAGGGAAATTTCATTGCGTATTGTTGCAATTTTAGTGGTGAAGTGGTTGGCAAGGTCATTGGCTGAGAGGGAGGAGCTGGGAGGGGGAGGAGTGGGGTTGAGGAGGGAATTGAAGGTAGCAAAAAGCTGTCGAGGGTTGGAAGCTTGGGTTACAATCTGAGGCTAAACAAAGGTACTTTGCAGCACTGAGGGCAGTGTGGAAGAGTAACAGTTTGGCCTTGTAATCTAGGAAGTCAGCATTGAGATGTGATTTCCTCCATTTCCGTTCGGCTGCTCGAGTTTCTTTCCTGAGGTTACATGTGTGGGTGTTGTGCCAGGGTTGGGGGGCTTGATAGGGCGGAAGATTGAGGGGGCAGCTTGATCTAAAGCAGATGAGAGGGCAAGGTTATATTGTGCAGCCGCTTCATTGGGGCATGTTAGGATGGGTAGGTGGGAGGAGATGGAGAGAAGGGGACTTGCTCTGCCATCGACCAGGCTGAGGGGTGGGGAGAGAAGTTGTTGGTGGGGAGATAGTGAAGGTGAGGAGGTGATGGTCAGAGATAGGGAAAGGTGCGATGTCCAGGTTGCTGAGGGAGGTGGACTTTGAGAATATGAGGTCAAGAGTATGACCAGCGCGGTGGGTGGTGGAATTTGTGTGCTGAGAGAGACCAAGGGATTTGGTGAGGGAGAGTAGCTGCTTGGCAGCAGTGGAGATAGGCCCATCGATGGGTAAGTTGAAATCCCCGAGTATGATGGTGGGGAGGTCAGATGACAGGATGTGGGGGAGCCAGGAGGCCAGGTTGTCCAGGAAGAGTGAAGTTGGAGCAGATGGGGGGTGATATAGGACCGCAATGATGGCTGGGAGAGGTTGGTACAGGCTGATTACATGGGCCTCGAAGGATGAGAAGTGCAGGGAAGGGGGCGGTGATAGGACCCGGAAGGTGCAGGGTGCGGAGAGAAGCAGACCCACTCCTCCTCCAGACCTGTTGTCAGGTCTGGGGGTGTGACTGAGATGAAGTCCCCCATAGGAGAGAGCAGCGGCTGCGGTACAGTCAGAGGGGGTGAGCCATGTCTCTGTGAGGGCGAGGAAGGTGAGGGATTTGGAGAGGAAGAGCTCATGGATGGATGTGAGCTTGTTGCGGACAAATCTGGCATTCCATAGACCACAAAACAGAGGGAGAGAGTGCCTGGGGGTTGTATGGATGGGAATGAGATTATTATGGTGTGGTCTGCGGATGCAAGAGGAGGAGTGTGGTGGGGCTGGAAGGGGGGTGGCTGGGAGTTTGGGGACCAGTGGGGGACTAGGAATGGGTGGGTTGAGGGTGGAGGGAGAAAGCACTGGGACCAGCTGGAGAAGCAGGTGGAGGAATAGCATGTGGTGGAGGGGTGGCAAAGGGTTGGTAGGAATATGGTGGGTGAAGTGTGGGTGAGCCAGAGAAAGGACAGGGGGGAAGGGGTGCATTACGTTGTGTGGTGAGGAGGCTGGCAGTGGTTTGGACAGAGGTAGATGTGTAGAGAACGGTGGAAGATGCATGGAGTAGGAGAGAGGAAGCAATGTGTGTGAGGTTTGGATAGTGATCAGGAATGCAGGTGAGGCTAAAAGATTGAGGAAGTTACCTTGGTGTAATGCTGATTTCTGCTGAATTGCTGTTGAATTCTGGTAAATTCTGGTTAATTTCCACCCTTTGAAAACGACCCTTAGAAGACGATCCGAAGTCGGCCGGCCCGACTACCAGACCTCCTGATATACACACAGCATCAGAGCAAATGAGTAATCAGGATGGTCTGGCAGATGATTTGCAATTAAGCAGGGGGGAGGGCCACTATAGTCTCCTGCAAATCAAACAAGCTTGTAGCTGTTACAACTTTGTTTGAAATTACAGATAGGCCAGCAGTGTGAAACAAAAGCCAGAATTTCAATAGCAAGTAGTAAATTACAATGTAAATGTAAGTACTTATGAAAGGAACATATTTCTTCCTTTAAATTGCATTTTGAAAAAGGGCCACAGCACCCTTTTAAGACATTGCAGTTTAATTTTATGTTTAAATCTACTTATTAAATTTTAACTATTGTTTTTGCTCAATGACACATTCATTGAAGTATGCCAGAGCTAAAATCTATGAACTATCGACCCTCCCCCTTTATTTTTTTAATCTTTCATCGCTTTCCTGCGCTTTCCAACACTTTCCTAGCAGAAAATGGCTTCAGCGTTGTAATTTCTTAGTTTGAGGACCACTGGACTACAGTGTGACCCTCATGGATGAGGCCTGCGGGCTGAATGCAGCTCCCTGAGGCTTTTTTTTTCTCTGACCTCCCCAACAATGTAAAACTTATAGATGTGGTCCATTGCATCTTTAAATATTGGCCTGCATATAGAATAGCAGTTCTGGAACCACCCTTTTTACATGTAACCAAATGACTACTTTCCAGTTTCCAAGTCATCCCCTCCACCCAGAAGCCAGCAAACACAGTGAATCCAGCGCAGGAGACTTGGGCACACAGGGAGTAACTTTGGCGCTGTCAGATGAAGCTGAAGTTACTTATAAAACAATTTGGCCTCCAGCAGTTACTGGAAGTCGAATTATATCATTCCCCTACTATCCAGGTGGGGGAAGGAAAAGAGGGGGAGAAAGTAATTAAAGGGGAACTTCAGCCTAAACAAACACTGTCATTAAGTTACGTTAATTAGAATAGATAAGTAATCTCTTAACCACCCTGTTTTTTTAAAAGAACAGGCAAATGTTTGATTCATGGGGGCAGCCATCTTTTTGGTTGAAAGGTGACTGACCATGACACAGTTCCAACTGTCCTGATCACCCCTCCCAGCTGCACACGCTAGGCTTCAAATGTCAAATTCAAAATGTAAAAGAAAAAAATTTGCACCAAAACAGCAGAAAGAGAACATCAGAAATCCCATCATGCTTTGCACAGCATCAGGGGAAAAAAAACCCGGGCAGTTTTCTTCTGTGCAGCTAAAAATGAGGCTTGTATAAGAGAAACAAAGTTCTGATGCTGTGAAACTGTTAAAGAAGCATCAAGCCTTTTCAGTACTGCCGAGTCGATTTTTAGTCCGGAATGGGAAATGGAGGATTGTGCTGTATATGTTGCTACAGAGATCCTGTGTATGGGTGAGATTGTGCTGCAGGCTTTTGTAGGCCATTGGGTGACATTATGGTCACATATGACTTGCTATGTTAGGGTCAGCGCTGCATAATATGTTGGTGCTTTATAAATAAAATGGGTCACAATATCTGCACTGTTGGGGGGCATAACACCTGTTCTGGTTAAATGGGAGACATGAGGGCTGCCCATGTTGTTAGGCACTGTCTACAATACATGGGTACAATGTTATGTTTTTCTACATCATTTTATGTGGACTGTTGTAGTCTCTTCCTGTCTGAGGCAGCCTCTTACATACCTGATATTTAACTCTTTCAGGTAGAGAAAAGAAATACACCCTAGTTATGTGTGCTAGCACTTTACATACACATGTCTATCTCATCGGATATCCTTTAAGTATAATTTGCTGCCTTATAACAAGGTATTTTTTTTTGATAATTATGCTTTAAAGAAAACCCGAGGTGTGTTTAAAGAATTATCTGCATACAGAGGCTGGATCTGCCTATACAACCCAGCCTCTGTTGCTATCCCAAACCCCACTAAGGTCCCCCTGCACTCTCTCATAAATCACAGCCGTGCTGTGAGGCTGTGTTTACATCTGTAGTGTCAGTCTCAGCTGCTCCCCCGCCTCCTGCATAGCTCCGGTCCCTGCCCCCGTCCCTTCCCTCCAATCAGCAGGGAGGGAAGGGATGCAGGCGGGGACTGGAGTTCTGCAGGAGGCGGGGAGAGCAGCAGACTGACACTATAGAGATAAACACAGCCAGCTCTGACAAGCTGTTTGTCAGCAGCACGGCTGTGATTTATGGAGGGAGTGCAGGGGGACCTTAGGGGGGTTTGGGATAGCAACAGAGGCTGGGCTGTATAGGCAGATCCAACCTCTGTATGCAGATAATAATCTTCAAACCCACCTCAGGTTCTCTTTAAAGGGAAGGTCTGGGGGGAGGGGAGGAGACCCAGACAGTGATCTAGAACCACTAGGAAAGTGTTGGGAGTGCCTTGCTCCTGCCTAGTAGTTCTGAGTCACCCTGAGCTATGTATTTGCTTCACAACACTCCTTTTCAGGGACACTGTTACCTCAGCCATTTCAGCTTCTAAAAACCTACAGTAGGATTCCTTTAGAGTAAGTTACTTAAAAGAGGGGGCGTGGCTTGACGCGCAATAGAGATGGCTGCCTAAAACCGGAGCTCCCGCTAATCCTCCGCTATAGCTAGCCTTACCGCCCTTTTCCAGCTGACACACGATGAGCGTTCGCACTACAAGAAAGCAGCAAAGCTCCGCTCCTGACTTGGGCACTACTCCCGCTCACCAGGGCAAAACAGTTCCGGAGATCTTCCGAACTCAGAAGAAGAACCAACAGGCCTCCAAAATGGCGCCGACAGGAGACGGGCCAACATCGCAGCCTTCCTCCCCAGAATCCACCGCCAGCGTGAGTAGCAAAAAAACCGAACAGATGCATAAATCTCCCACACTTGCTGACATGCACGCAATGGCAGATGATATTAAGCGCACATTCCAAAACGCCATTGCGGAAGTACGCACTGACATGGCGGCATACAACACGAGGCTCAAGGTGGTGGAGGTGGAAGGGAAGAAGAGAGACGCTAAAATAGACACACTACACCGGACCTCTGAGCAACATGATACTAGACTGTCCGAGCACGCCAGACAGCTAGAAGACCTGGACAACAGAGGTAGACGGTGCAACATAAGAATCAAGGGCGTACCTGAAGCGGTCGGACCAGATCAGATCCCACAGGCCCTGGAAGCCATTTTCAACAATCTCCTACAACGCCAAGCGGACCTACAGATTGCATTTGTGAGGGCACACAGAGCCCTTAAACCGAGGGGTAGTGACCCTGATACGCCACGTGATATTATATGCTGCCTGGAATCATTTCAACTGAAAGAAAACATCATGCGGGCCGCACGGACACAAGATGAAATCTTGTTTAACGCCACTCCGGTGCAACTGTTCCAGGATCTGTCGATCATTACCCTCAACAAGCGCAGAATCTTAAAACCCCTCCTGAAGGTTCTAAAGGATAAAGGAATGTCATACAGGTGGCGATTCCCGTTTGCCCTGACTGTACTGCACAATGGCAAGCTGTTTGCCCTACGCACCCCAGCAGGACTAACTGACTTCTGTGAAGACCTAGGCCTGGGCAAAATCGAGATCCCCAACTGGGAAACTACACCACTATATCCAAGGCCCGATGTTTCTGGGGGCCCACGCCAGATATCGAGAAACCCCAATCGCACTAGACGAAGATCCACAAGCAGCAATGACGAGGAGATCAACAAACGACCTCCACGTAATCAGCACGAACATGAATCCTCAGAGGAAGACTGATGGTGAAGTATACAAGAATCTATTCTTACATACTCTTTTTAACTGTGCCTCTCCTGTTCTGATGATCCCCTCTAGAAACACAGCACAATAGGCATGCATAGCCCCAACTATTGATAAACCAAGCCTTAATTATTAGCACTCCCCCTGATGATAATGCATATACCCTATAACAGAACCAATACACATCGTCTTTTTGTGCCTTGCTATATGACGTTGTTGATCAAGACCACAGCATAGGGGGTTTAATCGAAAATGACCTAAGTTGGGAACTACTCGGAGATATCCAGCAGATACTATGTAAAACATGTGCCTGCAAGTCTAACAGGAACAATGATCTGCTAACCAATATCTGCATAGCAACAAACTTTACCTTCTTTTTCCTCACAGGGTTTAGGTTTACAAGCCCTCATGGCATGAGGCACAACATCTGTTTCAACCAGCTTGGAAATGTATGATCATATTGCTCTTGTCATTCTGTATTTGTCATAGGCTATTGCCGGTTCAAGATGTGTTATTCTTTTATCCAAAAGCCCACATAATGCTGCACTAGGAAAATTGGGCTACACTTAAAGATATTACATGTTCAAAGCTTACTACAAATTATAGCGCTAGAGGATATCCCCCAGAAGAAGGAGGTGACGGTAGATATCTAGAAGCTTATGTGTGATCATAGACACCTTACACACTACAGGGTTAATATATGGTGTTTATCTCACTCACCTTCATATCACCATATGATTCATACACCACCACACCTGGATCATTGTTGCTAAAGAGGACTTATTGGTGTGAAACATGTATTCACATAGATATAGGCCTCAATGAAGCGATCAAACAGAGATTGACCATCCACTCAAATTGACAATAGACACCTCCCAATTGGTCCACTCTACCAATCAATCCCTTAGTCCCTTATGAGGGCCCTTGGGGGCCACCCTCCTAGCCAAATCAGTATTAATATCGGATCTCCCGAACCCATAATAATTTAGTATAGGCTATAGTAACTGTTGCCTTCTTTACTGCTGTTAAATGCATCGTGTCCGCTGGACAAAGTTAAATACAAAGCGGAGGATGCGGTAATCCACATTCCTAACCTACTCTAACCAACTGTAATTGATTGGCTGTGACCTGTTAAGTTGCACTCAATTATTAACAATATTGGGTGCCTTCTACACCCCCCCCCCCCCCCCCCCCCACAGTGTATGTGTACCTTATATATACACTGAACAATTTTCCCACTGATAAAGTAAGTGTCGATTAGTGACATCACACTTACGTAGGGAATATATCTCAGCAAACACCTAATTTGCTCGCCTATTGAGCGCGGCACAAGCATATTTAATCACTAGATTCATGCAAATTCGGAGGATACCTCTCTGGATACCCCACCTCTTCCTCTCCCTTCTCTCTCATATCCCTGTCTTCTACCCCCCACCCTGTTCACTACGTTCCTTCCCGTCCCATACACAATACATAGGCTCCTACTTAAAGTGCTTATACACAATCAAACGTTCCAACTGTCCTACCAAAATGACAGAAGCAACTTCCACATATCAATCGCAATTGTCATGGAAATTCTTATCACTTAACGTAAATGGCTTAAATATACCACCCAAAAGAACAATGGTCTTTGACTTTCTGAAAAAAGAGAAAGCCCAATTCGCTTTCCTCCAGGAAACACACCTAAGAACCAACCACATACCTTCCAGATTTGATAACAGCTTCCCAATAGCTTTCCACTCTACATCACCTTCTTCCAAATCTAAGGGAGTCTCGATCTTTGTTAACAAAAATGTTCCCTTTCAAATGGAAGAAGTGGAGAGCGATGCGGGGGGAAGGTTCTTGTTTGTCAAGGGAAAATTAAAGAACCGAACTTTTACTCTAGCCACAATATATGCTCCCAACAGACAACAGCCCTCCTTCCTTGCATCAACGCTTACCAGACTATCTACTTTCTCTTCAGGCATTTTGATCTTGGGAGGAGACTTTAATGTTCCCATCCACCCTCTGACTGATTGCTCAAATGGCTCATCTACACTATCTTACAGAGCGCTGAAACATATCAAAACTAGCCTGCAAAAGTTGACATTAATGGACCCCTGGCGAATCTCCCACCCCACTGAGAAAGATTACACCTTTTTCTCTGCAATTCACCAAAAATTTTCCCGCATTGATTATTTTTTCATACCCCAGAGAGACTTGATACACGTACGCAGCTCCTCAATTGGAACTAAAACTATATCAGATCACTCTCCCATCTCTCTGACAATGAGCTTCCCCGAAAAAGTAAGCAAGTCCTGGTGCTGGAGACTCAACCCGCAACTTTTAGCAGACAAGAGTAGAGTAACCAAGATAACAAACACTATAGACTCATACTTCTCTGATCACGCCAATACGGACACCTCCACCCTAACAATATGGGAGGCACACAAAGCAGTTGTCAGGGGACGACTTATTCAAATGGGAGCTAGACTCAAACGAGAAAAAGAGGAAGACATAGCAAAACTCTTAGAAGAAGTAAGCAAATTAGAGAAACTCCACAAATCCTCCCTGGCTAGATCAACTTTAGAAACTCTAACTGACCGTAGACTCAGATTAAACAAATTGCTATCTGTCGACGCTAAACAAAAAATTTTAGCTGGGAAAAAGATTTTTTATGAGTTAGGAAATAAAAGCGGCAAATATTTAGCCAAAGCGTTACGCCAAAAAATGCAACAAACTCACATCCCCACTATCATAGACCCCACACAAACCAAACTGGCTAAGTCAGAAGACATAGTGGAGGAGTTCCGTAGATTTTACAAGACACTGTACAACCTGCAAGATACACACCCAGACAAAAAACCACATCAAGCAAGTACCAATAAGATAAACGAATACTTATCTAAACATTCCTCCCCTCTTAAAATTTCTCAGGAGGAACTACAAGATCTTGAGGCCCCCATCTCCACAGACGAATTTATAACAGCAGTCAAAAGCCTGAAAACAGGCAAAGCCCCGGGACCAGATGGCTTTAGCTCCCACTATTACAAGACCTTCGCCAAGTCACTGGCCCCAGCATTTGCTTCCGCATTCAATGCTGTCACCTCAACAACCGTCCCCTCATCCCAATTTTTAGAAGCCCATATAACAGTGATTCCGAAGCCTGGGAGGGATGCCAAATCCTGTTCCAACTACAGACCCATATTTCTCCTCAATTTAGATGCCAAAATATTCGCGAAAATCCTAGCAAATCGCATACTCCCATACATTCCTGACCACATTGGGTTAGACCAATCTGGCTTTGTCCCCGGCAGAGAAGCCAGAGACAACGTCATGAGGACAGTGGGGGTCATCAGCAACTCAAAACTAAAGCCTTCCTTTTATCCACCGACGCCGAAAAGGCGTTTGACAGGGTGGCCTGGGATTTTTCCGGGGCGACCCTGTCAAGCCTAGGATTGGGTCCCAACATGCTAAACTGGATAAACCTATTATATACAAACCCTTCAGCTCGGGTAAAAGCCAATTGTCTACTCTCAGAGAAGTTTACTATTACAAATGGCACGCGACAGGGGTGTCCCCTTTCACCCCTGTTATATGTACTAACACTAGAACCATTCCTCAATGCAATTAGATCGGACCCATCCATCAAAGGAATACAAACTAACAAGTCGAAACACGTGGTATCAGCTTTTGCTGATGATCTATTGTTTTTCCTACAAGACCCAATAACAACCATCCCTAACTTAATGAAACACTTCGGAGAATTCGGATCTCTCTCCAATCTTAAAATAAATTACCACAAATCAAGAGCTCTAAATATATCCCTAGATGTTAAATCAATGGAACACTGCCAAACCCTATTCCCCTTTTCATGGACAAAAGACTCCCTGCACTACCTAGGAATAGACATTCTACGTAACCTAAACAACATATATGAGACTAACTATGTCCAGTTAGGCAAAAAACTTAAAAGAGACCTTGAAACCTGGGGCTCACAAAAAAAACTATCTTGGTTTGGTAGGATAGCCTCGGTCAAGATGACATTACTCCCTAGATTTCTTTACGTGAGCCAATGTTTCCCGATCTCACTACCACTGCCCTTCATTAGAGATCTCCAAGCCGCCATAAACAAGTTTATATGGGGGGGTAAACCCCCTCGAATCAAACAATCAACCTTAATACTCCCCAAGGAATTGGGCGGAATGGGACTCCCAGACCTACAAACCTACCATCAGGCCTCACAACTAAGCAGGGCAGTGGAGTGGTCAAACTCCTCTGCTCCAAAACAATGGGCACAGATTGAGGGAGAAAATTCAGCTATCCCAACACTGAGTCTGGGCTGGGCAGACGCTGCCTACGAGTGCAGGAAAAATTGGGGAAACCCACTTATTGAGGCGACAATCAAATGCATGCGCAAAATTCTACCTCCAAAGGGTTTGGCATCCTTCCCAGGTAAGCTCACCCCTCTATGCAATAACCAACTTTTCCTCCCAGCAAGAGATATCCCCTTCCTACACAACTGGCCCGGAGATGATTGCCCCAGAATTATAGACTTCATCAAAGATGGGAAAATACAATCCCTGGCTGATCTTAATAAGTTAAGAGGAGATCTCCAACTATCGCAATGGCAGTACTTCCAAATTCGCCACTTCATCCACTCATTCATCCACAAAATTAACAAATCTACACTGTTATCCCCATTTGAAAGACTGATATGCAGTGAAGGCCCACATAGACACCTTATATCACAGTTGTATAAACTTCTACTCTCCAGCCCCCAGCCAGATAAACTTGGTTTCCAGAGGGATTGGGAGAAGGATCTTGACGCACAATTTGATCATGAACAATGGCAAAAAATAGTAACTCTAAACCACAGGGGCTCCAAGAATGTCAACACGCAAGAGCTAGGCCACAAGATTATATCCAGATGGTACAGAACACCAAAACTATTACACAGAATATTTCCTTCAGTGACCAACCTATGCTGGAGATGCAACCAGTCAGAGGGCTCACTCCTTCACATTTTCTGGTCTTGCCCAAACATACAGAGGTATTGGCTCCAAACACATAACCTAATCGAAAGCATAACCACAGAGAAATGCCCCTTTGTGCCGGCGTCACTCTTGCTCCATGACACCCCAGACTCAATAAAATCATATAAGAAATCCCTTACTATTTATATGATCAACGCAGCAAGAGCCCTCATACCAGTCTTCTGGAAAAAAACAGAAACACCAACTATAAAAGACTGGCTCAGAAGATTAGAGTCTGTGGAGTCAATGGAGAGATTGATTGCTTGTGCAGAAGACAAACTGGAAACTTATAACATCACTTGGGCCCTGTGGAACGAATTTCAATGCTCCGAGCAATACAAAAGTCTCATGGCCCAATAGTCATATAATACCAATATACATACAGATGGGAACCTAACTATCTAGATTCACACTCTTGATTGACTGACTATGTAGAACACGGTACATACAAGGACCAAACATCTCTACCCCCACCTTCCATAGGTACTCAGGACTAACCTTCCCCCCCCCCCCCTCCTTAACCCCTACCTGCCCCCCTTACTCCTCCTTGGGTATCCAGAGAGAGATCAGGCAACCCTAAACCTGGCCAAAACATTACTAATGCATGTGCCAAAATAGCTTACTCTGATCATACTATGGGTTTTAGCTATGTACACAATATACTTTCTTTAAGAACATAACTGCTTATCAATAAACATTTGTGCATAAAGTATTAACTGATTAATCATCTCAATTCTAGACCCATAATATTATCTAACCTGTTGCATTCCTGTAAGTAATTATTATTCTCATGTTTTTTGACTCCGCCTGCTAACGCTCGCAGAGAATTGTTAACTTGTCTGACTTTAATATGTTTAATAAACGTTAATAGTAAAAAAAAAAGTTACTTAAAAGAGAAATAAAAGTCTGTGCTTATGGAAAACAATGTCACTACGTGGAGCTCACTGATAAATGGCAGTCTGTAAATAGCCTATAGATCAATATGCGTAAAAGTTCAGAAGCGCTCACGGCTCAAAACAAAGTTCAGTCTATCAGAAAGTCCCCATCCAGAAGTTCAGAACAACGGACTGGGCCTCCCAGAGCTGTAACCGATTCCTTGGTAGCTTAGCCAACACGTCACATAAAATATAAAGGGAAAGGGCACATAGCATAATCCAATACTTGTATATTGCCCATCACCAGTCAAAGTGACTTTGAATCCCACCTCGTGCAGGATCACACTCCCCCCAATGCTCCCGCATTCACCCAGTCAGCCTCCAACTAATCCGGAGGTCTGGATATAAGGCAGAGACAGGGGATGTGGCAAATCTCACTTCCACTCACAGAATACTCTAAAACGTAAAGCGCCAGATAGTGTAAAGCCTTTTAATTCCTTTAAAACACAAGAGTATTGCACTCACAAGCGTAGATAGTCATATAGCGTATAGTACATGTGTAGCCTGTGGTCCCGGGTAGTCTCTCACACACGCCGCCTCAAACCCTCACGATCTGCTGCTTCCTCGTACTGCCAGTCACGTGATGTAGCTCCACCCTATGCATTTCGTCAGGGAACTGACTCATCAGGGGCATAAGTCACGCAAGGCAAACCGGCTTCTATATCCCCACAGCCGCCCACAATCCCAAACCCCACCTTATATTAAAATCAAGTCCTCCGCACACGTCTGTATGAGCGCTTACCCATAGGACATACAATGCGGAAACTAATGTCCATACAATGCGGAAAAACATAAAACATCGTAAAAACCATTATGCTAATTTATAAAAACATGTATGGAAATGTTTTTAAACCAAAAATTAAACCACAAACTGCTACACATTATAATCAGATCCCCTCACGAATGAAGCTGAAGTGCCACAATACAGCACCCATACGTACAACCAAACCGCATCCAATCACCAACCTGGCAAGATTGTCAGAAAAAACCCAGCTCGCCGGTGCGTATTTAAGGGGATACTACCGTACACCAGACAGTGCCGACGCTTGTAGTACGGGAGTCAGGAAGGATGGGGATCTGTCTACACAAAAAAGTTAACTTATTTATAAAGCAATTTATGTCCAGGTCAATATTTAGTCCAGCAGGACTAGCGGTATCTAAATTGAAGATCCATTTGGTTTCTTTTTTTTTTTTTTTTTAAAGTTCCTTTACCCTATTGCATCCCCTCCAATTTGGTACCAGTTTTTCTATTGTGCAAAAGTGCATTGCACTTGGATCACACTGGTGCTTCAATTTGAAATGAGAGGAAAGACTATTGTTCAAATCTCCTCCTAATATTGATATGTTCACCTATTCTTTCGTTTAGTGGTCTGGTGGTGCGGCCCACATATTGCAGGACGCAATCACACCAGACCACATATACGCACCAGCGAGCTGGGTTTTTTCTGACAATCTTGCCAGGTCGGTGATTGGATGTGGTTTGGTTGTACGTATGGGTGCTGTATTGTGGCACTTCAGCTTAATTCGTGAGGGGATCTGATTATAATGTGTAGCGGTTTAATTCTTGGTTTAAAAACCTTTCCATGCGTGTTTTTATACATTAGCATAATGGTGTTTACGATGTTTTATGTTCCGCATTGTATGGATATTAGTTTCCGCATTGTATGTCCTATGGGTAAGCGCTCATACAGACGTGTGCGGAGGACTTGATTTTAATATAAGGTGGGGTTTGGGATTGTGGGCGGCTGTGGGGATATAGAAGCCGGTTTGCCTTGCGTGACTTATGCCCCTGATGAGTCAGTTCCCTGACGAAATGCATAGGGCGGAGCTACATCACGTGACTGGCAGTACGAGGAAGCAGCAGATCGTGAGGGTTTGAGGCGGCGTGTGTGAGAGACTACCCGGGACCACAGGCTACACATGTACTATACGCTATATGACTATCTACGCTTGTGAGTGCAATACTCTTGTGTTTTAAAGGAATTAAAAGGCTTTACACTATCTGGCACTTTAAGTTTTAGAGTATTCTGTGAGTGGAAGTGAGATTTGCCACATCCCCTGTCTCTGCCTTATATCCAGACCTCCGGATTAGTTGGAGGCTGACTGGGTGAGTGCGGGAGCATTGGGGGGGGGGGGGGGGGAGTGTGATCCTGCACGAGGTGGGATTCAAAGTCACTTTGAATGGTGATGGGCAATATACGAGTATTGGATTATGCTATGTGCCCTTTCCCTTTATATGATGTGTTGGCTAAGCTACCAAGGAATCGGTTACTACTCTGGGAGGCCCAGTCCGTTCTGAACTTCTGGATGGGGACTTTCTAATACACTGAACTTTTTTTATTTAGAGTTATGAGCGGTTCTGGACTTTTACACATATTAATCTATAGAGTAAGGTATTTAACCCTGGTCCCTTGGAGTTTACTGTATCAGAATGGATCATTGTATAATTATATAGATGCATTTGCCGAGGACTGAGTTTACCATTCTACAGAACCATTGTTCATTAATCCAAAGTAATGAATGGACTAGTGCTAAGAGAAGCAGCTGTACAATAGACATGGGTGATGGCTCAGAGCATGGTGGGGGGGGGGGGGGGGGGGTGTAGCTAGGGCATTTGACACCCAGTGTTAAGTATTGAGGCATCTCCACCCCAAAAGGAGTGAGTGGTGTGGCATACTAAGCGCATCACCAGGTATAGGTAATATAGTGGCCCCTATACAGCTGCCCTCAGTTTATGTAGTATAGTGCCCCCCCCCCCCCCCCAGTATAGCTAGGAGGGTTGGTGGGACAGATCCCCACCTAGGTCTCCTCCTACTGCCTCTTTCCCTCATGAAAGCGACGCAGTGTTCTAGCAGCTGGAACGTAGAAGTGAGTTATTCTCTGCCTGCATTTTGGAGGGGAAGAGAGGCAGTAGGAGGGGGATCTGTAACCCCCTCTTTGCACTGCTTCTCTGCCACCATGGGGGATTTGTGGTGATACCCCCCCGTCAGTCACCTGAAACACCATGCTCAATGGTAGGAACACCACTGAGTGGTGTGTGTGTGTGTGCGTGTCTGCGTACATACACATATGCACAAAGTGACAGACTTGGCCTGGGCTAAACATTCATGACAATCAGAAGCTACACTCTAGAGCCAGGCAGCATTGAGCAAAGACTGCAAGTTAAAATGGGCAGGGAAGTCTTTCCTATTGTGGTGTTATCTTCATACATACACGGAATATGGTGACACCTGTACAACTGTCTGTGATCTGCACTGCTATACTAAGATAATATATGGAAGCTGCAATATTTATTTCCTCTTCACCAATACCAGTTGCCTGGCTGTCCTGATATTTCTGGCTTCAGTAGTTAGTGTCTGGCCCCAGGCAGGGCCAGTTCAAGCCAGAAATGGGGCCCCTGGGGAGCTCCCTGACCTCATTACACTCCTGCAGCATATTCACCCTGCTGGGCCCTTAACTTTCCTGTACCTGCCCCTGACAGTACTGGAGGCAGAGGATTAGGGAATCCATGTGGCAACCTCTATCTTCAGTACAGAACACATGCAGTCAGATTAAAAACCTCCCAATTTGGGTGGAAGAGGAATTTGTCTCACGCTGCAGCAACAAGTATTTCCAGAAGCATAGGCCACTAAATGCATAAAAAAAAAAAACACTTGTATTTTATATCACTCTCCCAACTGAGGTATAGTAAACAAACTATTAAAACCAGTCTAAGGCTAAGTTTCCATTTATGTGAAAATGGGCCGATTCCTCAGCCATGAAGTCAGATGGAATTTGGCAGCCTATAGAACTTAAATTCAGATGCTCTTTATAGTGTGTGTGTGTGTGGGGGGGGGGGGGGGAGGTTAGCACTGTGGTCATCAAGTGGTTTAACCCATTCACGTTCCGTCGTTTTCACTTGGGAAATGTTCACCTCCCATTCATTAGCCTGTAACTTTATCACAATGAACTGATCTATATCTTGTTTTTTTTTCTACCCCCAATTAGGCTTTCTTTGGGGGGTACATTTTGCTAAGAGCCACTTTACTGTAAATGCATTTTAACAGGAAGAATAAGAAAACTGAAAAAATTCATTCTCAGTTTTCAGTCATTAGTTTTAAAATACATGCCTCCATAATGAAAACTCACGTATTGTATTTGCCCATATGTCCCAGTTATTACACCGTTAAAATTGTCCCTATCACAATGTATGGCAACAATATTTTATTTGGAAATAAAGGTGCATTTTTCCATTTTGCATCTATCACTATTTACAAGTTTAAAATAAATATAGAAATATTTCATCTTTACATTGATATTTAAAATTTAGACCTTTATGTAAATATTTACTTTTTATTGTAAGTTTTTTTTATATTAACCACCCTGGCGTTCTGATTAAATCGCCAGGGTGGCTGCGGGAGGGTTTTTTTTAAATAAAAAAAAAAACTATTTCATGCAGCCAACTGAAAGTTGGCTGCATGAAAGCCCACTAGAGGGCGCTGCGGAGGCGTTCTTCCGATCGCCTCCGGCGCCCAGAATAAACAAGGAAGGCCGCAATGAGCGGCCTTCCTTGTTTTGCTTACATCGTCGCCATAGCGACGAGCGGAGTGACGTCAGCCGCCGTCCTGACGTCTGCCGCCTCCGATCCAGCCCTTAGCGCTGGCCGGAACTTTTTGTTCCGGCTACGCTGGGCTCAGGCGGCTGGGGAGACCCTCTTTCGCCGCTGCTCGCGGCGGCGATCGGGCAGCACACGCGGCTGGCAAAGTGCCGGCTGCGTGTGCTGCTTTTTATTTGAAGAAAATCGGCCCAGCAGGGCCTGAGCGGCAGCCTCCGGCGGTGATGGACAAGCTGAGCTCGTCCATACCGCCCAGCTGGTTAAACATTTTATTTGGGTAGTTTTGGGAGGGTGAAATCTAAACAATAGGTTTATAATGTAAATGTGTGTTGATTTATTTATTTTTTTACTTTTAGTTGTAGTATTACTTTTTTGCCACAAGATGGCGGCTATGAGTTTGTTTACATGATGTCACTCTAAATGTAACATACGCTTAGAGACGCATGGGGGAGGTAACAGCCAGAAAAGGCTTAGCTTCCGAGCTTTTCAGCGGGGGAGAGGAATCCGTGATCGGGCACCATAGCCTGATTCACTGATTGCCTGGCTAACGAAACGCAGGTCGGGAGCATGCATGGTTCCTGGATGTAATTTCTACGTCCAGGAACTAAAACAGGTTAAAAAAAATTACTGCAGACTTTTTTATTCAGATTTTTTTTTTTAAAGTAGATCATATTAAAAATCTGAATGGCATGTAATGTGCCAGAGGCTTCATAGTAAGTAGAATTGAATACAAAAAAAATTGTGAGTCACATTGAGTACCTACCTGAGCTGAAACTCTGGTACAAAATGAGATACTTAAAAGGATACCTGAAGTGACATGAGATAGACACAGGTATGTACAGTGCCAAGCACAGAAATAACTAGCCTGTGTTCCTTTTTTTCTTTCTGTCTGAAAAAGTTTATTATGTATGTAAGTGATTGACTCAGTCAGGGAGTGACTATAGTGTGACCCTCACTGATGAGACATTCCAACTATAAACCAAGCAGAAAATGGCTTCTAAGAGCAGGAAAGAGATAAAAAGGGTAAATATAGTTAGATTTTAGCTCTGGCATACCCTGCTGAATGATATCTGGGCAATTGTGGCTGGATAGCATACTGGTTAAGGGCTCTGCCTTGGACATGGGAGAGTGGAGTTTGGATCCTTACTGAATAGTTAATGACCCTAGCCAGGAATTCAAGGCAAGAATCCTCAACACTGCAGGGTAGCGCTGAGTCCAACATGAGAAACGCACTATACAATACAAATGGTAGGATTATTAGTGTACACCACCTGCTGAATGATTGAGCAGCTCTTTATTGCTCAGAAATCAATCATAATATTATAAAGAGCTGTTCCATCATTCAGTGGTGGTCAGTGTTGCCTCTGGTGTACACTACTGCCCAGAGATCAACCAGAATAGTGTAGTGTACACCCAGAGGCTGTGACCCCCGCTGAATGATGGAGCAGCTCTTTACACTACTCCGACTGACCAATAAGATTTCATATGCACTTTTTTTAACCTCATTACCCAGACACACAGCATTGCAGACATTAAAGCATTTTAATACATTTCGCAGAATGATTCTCACAAATATAATAAAAAGGAATTTGTAGTCATGGTTGATAGAAGTGCAACAATAGTAGAAATAGAAGCCTCATAATACAGATATATACACAGAGAAACTGACATACAAATACACGTGAAGAGTGTGCGAGAGGATTGGGGGTTACGGAGGCCAATCGTGATCTCATCATCTGTTCTTCGGAGTCGTTCGTGATGAATGCCGGGTTTTCCTCTGCACCGGCGACTCGATATTCCACTGTCTGGGTTGTGAGGCCCTAAAATACACACTAATGTTATCACACATCACTCAGCATGAGAATACATCTCTGCTTAAAATATGGGCTGGTGCACACTAAGCGTTTTTGGTAGCGGTCTCAGAACCGCTGCCGCCAGTGAAAACGCTTGGGTAATGCATTTCAATGGGATAGTGCACATTAGCGGTTTGAGGTTTATAGCAAACCGCAAAAGTAAGTCCTGCAGCGTTTTTGCGGTTTGCAGAAGCGTTTCTGTCTCAATGTAAAGTATAGGAAAGGCTCAAACCGCTCTGAAAAAACGCTACATCAGAGCAGTTTTCCAGGAATTTGTTACAGAAGCTGTTCAGTAACTGCTTTAGGGCCCTTTTCCACTAGCGGCAATTGTGATGCTTAATTGCAAAATCGCTAGCGATTTTTAAATCGCTAGAGTTTGCTAAACATAGGAATCGTGGTAGGTCTTTTCCACTACCGCAATTCGATTTTTACCATAGCACGATCGTGCCTTGGAGCGATTTTTACCACGATTGTGCTATGCAGTGCATTGCACAGCAAAATCGCGATCGCAAACGTGGAAGAAAATTTGGGACTTGCTGGATCGCAATCGCTAGAGTTAAGCGCAAGCAATTGCAAGTAGAAAAGGGCCCTTACTGTAACAATATATGAAATCTGCTACACAAACGCTCCAAAAAACGCTCGGCATGTTTAGAAAACCTCTCTAACCACATGCCTAGAATCGCTCTGAATCTGTTTCAAAAACCTCTAGCGTTCTGCAGATCTGTTAGAGGTTTTTGGTGTGCACTGGGCCTGAGATGAAAGACATCATTAAGTCCAGCAGCCCATCACTGTGGAAATGACTAGCGAGAGATGCAGCCACTTCCTGCTCCTAACAGTTTTGTATTCTTAAAGGGATACTGTAGGGGGGTCGGGGGGGAAATGAGCTGAACTTACCCGGGGCTTCTAATGGTCCCCCGCAGACATCCTGTGCCCCCGCAGCCGCTCACCGATGCCCCGGCCCCGCCTCCGGTTCACTTCTGGAATTTCTGACTTTAAAATCAGAAAACCACTGCTCCTGCGTTGCCGTGTCCTCGCTCCCGCTGATGTCACCAGGAGAGTACTGCGCAGACAGACCATACTGGGCCTGCGCTGTGCGCTCTTGATGACATCAGCGGGATCGAGGACACAGCAACGCAGGCGCAGTGGTTTTCTGACTTTAAAGTCAGAAATTCCAGAAGTGAACCGGAGGCGGGGCCAGAGCATCGGGGAGTGGCTGCGCCAACAAAGGATGTCCGCGGGGAACAGTTAGAAGCCCCGGGTAAGTTCAACTCATTTTCCCCTGATCCCCCTACAGTATCCCTTTAGAAGACTCTCCCTTCCGCAGAAACTGAGCTTGTTATGAAAGCACTTCACTGCACACACGCCCAGTGGATATTGCCCATCAGGACCCGATCCCCCTGGAGAATATCGCTGGGCTGCCCCTGCACATTAACGTGTGTGTGTACGTGCGTGTGTGTGTGTTTTTTGCACAACGGGATCAGCATTATTGGAGTAGATGAACCTGGCAGATCGCTCACAGGTCGGGGATCGCAGTCTGCTATACACATGCCTGATTGTTGGATGAGGCGTGCACATGTATAGACTGATACAGAGAGAGGGGGCTTAGCGGCATGCATGCAGATCTAAAGGGACGCCAGGGATGCCTCTTACTGTTGCACGCTGTCACAAGCAGCTCTCACAAAGGAACATCTCATGTTAGGCAGACCAGCTGCCGCGTCAGCACAGCTCTGGCCCGGACTAGGTGGACATTACAGCAGAACGCACCTTCCTGCAGATACTCCACAGCTGGCTACACTTCTGCTTCTTACCGAACACGTCTTATTGAATTGAAGCCATGTTTTTGTTTCTGGTAAATCACCAAACAGATGTGTTGCTTACTTGTATGCCACGTATTCTGTTGCATGAGGTGGGGGTGGTGCTAGAAGGACATCACTCAGTGGGCGGGGTAAGAAGATTAAAGTGAACCAGAGACAAAGCACCCTCACGTATTTCACCATCTATATCAGTGGGAACATTAGAGAAAAAACCCAACCTTGCTTTCTGTTTCATCCTTCACTGCTCAGCCTGCTTATCAGCCCTGATAAAATCCCCGACTGAGCACTCAGTCTGGCTTTGCTCAGGAATCATTATAGCTGAGTCATTATAGCAAAGCCAGACTGAATGCTCAGTCGGAGATTTTATCGGGCTGATAAAAAGAAGGCCGAGCAGTGATGAAGCAGAGAGCAGGGTAGGTGTTTTATCTAATGTTCCCACTGATATACATGAGGGTGCTTCGTCTCTGGTTCACTTTAATGCTCAAGACTGTCGCTCAGCCAAAGTGATCCACCAGGACATATCGCTGGCCAGCTGGCTGAGAGCAGAATGGGGGCTGCTGTACACATGTTGATTTCCCGCCAGGACAGATCAATGGCTGAGAGGTATGGAGGCTGCTGTACACTTGCTGTATTCTTGGCAGAGGTGATTCAGGGGCGTAACTAGGCCCCACCGGGCCCCCCTGACGATTTTCAGAAAGCCCCCCCCCGGGGCCCGCTCGTGGCCGTTTCGTGGGGGCTGGAGGGGTGGCAGCATGAGGGGAAAGCCGTGGCCACAGTCGGCGGGGAGAGGGGAAGCCCCCCCCCCCTCACTTCGGGGCTCTCCCCTCTGCGCTCCCCTCCAGTTTAAATGCATGTCCATGGGCAGCACGAACAGCGGCGAGCAGCAGACAGATACATACCTTCCGTGCACTCCACCAGCCTGCATTCCTCTCGCCAGCCTCTGACGCAACTTCCGGTATAACAGGAAGTCGCGTCAGAGGCTAGCGAGAGGAACGCAGGCTGGAGCGCACGGAAGGTATGTATCTGTCTGCTGCTCGCCGCGCTGCCCACGGACATGCATTTAAGCTGGAGGGGAGAGCCCCGAGGTGGGGGGGGGAACAGCCCCTCTCCCCGCCGACTGTGGCCACGGCTTTCCCCTCATGCTGCCACCCCTCCAGCCCCCTCAAAACGGCCCCGCCCCCCACGGAAGCAGGGGCTGCAGGCCCTATTGGCGATTGTTATCGGCTGATTTCCATCTAGCATGTGTACAGAGCTCCACTGTTCTGTGCCTATGAAGGTGGCGTTTGCAGCGAGAGGATTACTTACGGCTGGTCTGGTAACACGACGCACAGGAGCTCCTCCTCTTTGTCCCGGGAGACGTTTATGGAGTTGTTGGATAAGGTTTGGTTGGCACTTATGTAACTGACCCCGGCTCCGAACGTCAGGTTGTGAATTGTTCCTGAACAAGAGGAAAAAAAAAGGTTCAGCTGAACATAAAAATCAGACATAGATTTAAGCAATAAACCAAGTGAGGTTAAAGAGTTACTTTTACAACTCACTCCATATTGTAGGGGAGTGTCACGGACGATTGCGGGGACGCAGGCGCGTCCTGGAACCGCCCGTGAAGAAAAGAACGATCGCACTCGATTCCTGCATCGATTGCGCCTCAGATCAATAAAACCAAGATCTGATGTGCAGTATCCCTCTGCTTAGGAACAGCTGGGAAATCTGTCTTAGCTGAAATGACAGCCTGGGGGGAAGGTGTTAATTAGCTTGGACATATTCCCTGTGGAAGGCGCAATTTCCCTTTTTGGCTCTGGGAACCAGGTGACACTTAGCTGATCTCATGGAGATGTTAATTAACCAAAGGATGCCTAGGTGCAGCCAAGCAGGCTACGAATCCACGGGAGGTCTGGACACTCTGCTCTCTGCTAAAGATCAAAGGAAAAGTCAGCTGTTAGCAGCTAGAACACAACCTCAGTCTCATGGCATAATCCATAACTTCCCAGATCTGTAATATTTCTGGGGTTCCTGAGATGGCCGCTTCACCAAACATGGGGGAAGTGTAGCATGAGCCCCGGTGCGGGTTCTGAGGAAGTTTCAGAACCTTCGGAGGTAAGGACTGCCAGCTAGGCAGTTTCAAAGTGCCCTGATGATACCGCAGGGGTCCCACCCCTCATGTCTGGTATCAGGGCGCTGGGTAAATCGAGACAGACCTGAAAATGTTAATAAATCTGCCCTGACCTGTACGGTTCTGTGAGATAGAGCCCATATATGGGTAGATATGATTTCTAGCCCCAGTACAAGGGGAGGGCTCATCTCATCTTTGAAGGGGGTGTATGGCTCCCCGCCCTCACTCCCTCCTACTGAAGCAGGGGCATAAGAATGGCTGAGGACCCAAACTCAGTGTCCTCCACACTGAACCATCTTGCACTCATCAGATGCCAGCTTGAGGATATGCTGGCATCCACCTGGTCTGAACTCTGAACTCTGGACTTTGAAACCAAGAACTTTATGATTCTTCCCACAATAAGGACATCTTTCCAGGAACTAAGTATTTTTCTCCCTTCTTTTATTTTTCATACTGGCTATTACTGTTTTAATAATTGTTGATTTTCACAATTGTCTGTATATATATTAATTATTTATATTGCGTGAATAAACGACTTTCCCCAAGTCATTCACTGTTTCGCTACCTTGCTTATCAGCACACACAGAAATGATCCCGGGTCTCTGAAGATACGCTACTGTTTGTTTGTTGTTGGCTAGACAGAATATCGTGTGTTTAACCGTTTTATTCGCAGGATTAGTCAGTCAGTTAGTGGGCCCCACGGTCCCATAGTAACCGCGGTGGTGGCAGTTTACTCTGAACCAGTAGGTGACGTTGTAAGTACCCGTGTCTCACAGGCTCCCTTCTGAGTTGTCTGCGGCTAATTCTTAACGGTTCCTGCGCATTGACTGCGACCAGAGTTCGCACGATCTGTGCGCTGGCACCGTTTAGAAGGCTAAGTGCGGTCAGCCACTAGGGCTCCAGTGACAGGGAGCAAAAACAAATTGGGGTGCAGCGAGCTAATTTCATCGGGGGACACGAAGAGGACTCATTGGATATAACATCCCCCTGTGTGAACAGCGTAAGGATCATACTTGCCTCTCCTGCGCTGACCGTGCTCCTCCCCGGGATTATACTTGCCTCTCCTGCGCTGACTGTGCTCCTCCCCAGTATTATACTCGCCTCTCCTGTGCTGACCGTGCTCCTCCCCGGGATTATACTTGCCTCTCCCGCGCTGACCGTGCTCCTCCCCAGGATTATACTTGCCTCTCCTGCGCTGACTGTGCTCCTCCCCAGGATTATACTTTCCTCTCCTGCTCTGACCGAGCTAATTTCATCTGGGGACACGAAGAGGACTCATTGGATATAACATCCCCCTGTGTGAACAGCGTAAGGATTATACTTGCCTCTCCTGCGCTGACTGTGCTCCTCCCCGGGATTATACTTGCCTCTCCTGCGCTGACTGTGCTCCTCCCCAGGATTATACTTGCCTTTCCTGTGCTGACTGTGCTCCTCCCCAGGATTAGACTTGCCTCTCCTACGCTGACCGTGTTCTTCCCCAGGATTATACTTACCTCTCCTGCACTGACCGTGCTCCTCCCCAGGATTATACTTGCCTCTCCTGCGCTGACTGTGCTCCTCCCCGGGATTAGACTTGCCTCTCCTGCGCTGACCGTGCTCCTCCCCAGGATTATACTTGCCTCTCCCGCGCTGACCGTGCTCCTCCCCAGGATTATACTCGCCTCTCCTGCGCTGACCGTGCTCCTCCCCAGGATTATACTCGCCTCTCCTGCGCTGACTGTGCTTCTCCCCAGGATTATACTCGCCTCTTCTGCGCTGACTGTGCTCCTCCCCAGGATTATACTCGCCTCTCCTGCGCTGACCGTGCTCCTCCCCGGGATTAGACTTGCCTCTCCTGCGCTGACCGTGCACCTCCCCAGGATTATACTTGCCTCTCCCGCGCTGACCGTGCTCCTCCCCAGGATTATACTCGCCTCTCCCGCGCTGACCGTGCTCCTCCCCAGGATTATACTCGCCTCTCCTGCGCTGACTGTGCTTCTCCCCAGGATTATACTCGCCTCTTCTGCGCTGACTGTGCTCCTCCCCAGGATTATACTCGCCTCTCCTGCGCTGACGGTGCTCCTCCCCGGGATTAGACTTGCCTCTCCTGCGCTGACCGTGCACCTCCCCAGGATTATACTTGCCTCTCCCGCGCTGACCGTGCTCCTCCCCAGGATTATACTTACCTCTCCTGCACTGACCGTGCTCCTCCCCAGGATTATACTCGCCTCTCCCGTGCTGATCGTGCTCCTCCCCGGGATTATACTCGCCTCTCCCGTGCTGACCGTGCTCCTCCCTGGGATTATCCTTGCCTCTCCCGCGGTGACCGTGCTCCTCCCCGGGATTATACTCACCTCTCCTGCGCTGACCGTGCTCCTCCCCAGGATTATACTTGCCTCTCCTGCGCTGACCGTGCTCCTCCCCAGGATTATACTTTCCTCTCCTGCACTGACTGTGCTTCTCCCCAGGATTATACTTGCCTCTCCTGCGCTGACTGTGCTCTTTCCCGGGATTATACTTGCCTCTACTGCGCTGACCGTGCTCCTCCCCGGGATTATACTTGCCTTTACTGCGCTGACCGTGCTCCTCCCCGGGATTATACTTGCCTCTCCTGCGCTGACCGTGCTCCTCCCCAGGATTATACTTACCTCTCCTGCGCTGACCGTGCTCCTCCCCGGGATTATACTTGCCTCTCCTGCGCTGACCGTGCTCTCTCCCGGGATTATACTTGCCTCTACTGCGCTGACCGTGCTCCTCCCCGGGATTATACTTGCCTCTCCTGCGCTGACCGTGCTCCTCCCCGGGATTATACTTGCCTCTCCTGCGCTGACCGTGCTCCTCCCCGGGATTATACTTGCCTCTCCTGCGCTGACCGTGCTCCTCCCCGGGATTATACTTGCCTCTCCTGCGCTGACCGTGCTCCTCCCCTGGATTATACTTGCCTTTACTGCGCTGACAGCGCTCGTCCCCAGGATTATACTTACCTCTCCTGCACTGACCGTGCTCCTCCCCAGGATTATACTTCCCTCTCCTGCACTGACCATTCTCCTCCAAGTCCATACCCTCTGATGGTCATATGAAGGATATCATGTGACTATTAAAGGGACCCTGCGCAGAGGCACTGGGTATGCATTTAAGCATATTCACGTATAATTAGTAATGTCAATACACTCACCCTGCCCTGTGTTTAAGTCTCCTCCTCCTGGTTTGCCTGTTCTAAATTACATTACAGCGGCAGCTCTGCTGAAAGTCGTGCTGTGACCTCGGAACAGGAAGCGTGCAGGTCCTTTCTGTGCATGCGCAGGCTTCCTGGCTACTCCCTCCTCTATTCCCTCCCCTCTGCCTCGTGTCATACCTGCACCGCAATACAACATGCAGCAGAGTGTGTCATACCTGCACTGCAATACAACATGCGGCAGAGGGGAGGGGAACAGAGGAGGAGGAAGCCTGTGCATGCGCAGAGAGGACCTGCAGGCTTTGTGTATCAGCATTACTAATTATACGTGGTTGCGCTTAAATGCATACCCAGTGCCTCAGCTCAGGGTCTCTAAAGTCAGATACTCACCTGTGGATTGGGAAGGTTTTGGATTTCATAGAGCCCCCCCTTTCCTCTCGGTGTCCTCGTTCCAGTGCTGGCTCCCGCACTGACGTTATTAGAATGCTGGCAGGATAAGCCTTGGGGCATCCTTAGAAGATGGGCGGCTCCAGACTGCGGGAGCACACACTCGCGCACGCACATGCGTAGCTGCCTGTCTTTGGAAGCACTCGGCGACTGACACAGAGAGAGGACCGGGAGGGTTCTGTGAGATCCGGAGCCTCTCTCTCCATACGGGAGTATCTGACTTTTTTTTTTGACAGTCGCTTCAGCATGGTTTAAACCAGGAGTGGAGTGGAGATGTGGAAGAGGCTGGTTTAGAGGGCTGAATAGCGCTGAGGTGAAGAGAACGGAGGAGACAGAAATATATTTCACAATAGTCTACAGACAACTGCTGCACCCAGCATATAATGGGCAGATTACTGTAAACAGATGGGCAGAGACAGCAGAAACAATGCAAGCCAAAGAGGAGGAGGAGCCTGTGACATTCTGATAGGTTCAAAAACCGCAACATTTACACAGCCTGCCCCCTTATAATAAGAAGTGAGCTACTTACTGTCTGGAGTACTGATTGCTCTTCCCTCCTGACCACCATTCCACGCCGCCTCTGAAGTGGAGAAAGAAACTGCACAGGAAATCACATGATTAGAAAGTGTTCGTAGTGTATTTACCAACATAACTCAGCATGTATGAAAGAAAACTAGCTGGTGGGCACGCAATACTCTGCACGGGGCAGGGGTGGGCACGCCATCTTGCCACACGCATGCGCCATCCAATAACCGACTCTACCATAAAGAGGATCAGAACCTTTATGTATTTAGTGGGATAAAACCAGTTGTATTTGATTGATACATTTCTAAGCTGCATACATTTGCATAGAATTAGCAACTACTCCATTATTAACCTCACAGCGTCCATCCCTGATGGGACTGTAGAAGTTGGTCCGGAAACAATTCCGTGGCTCAGTTTTTCAGCCCTGATTAAAAACAGAGCCGCGGATACTAATGTTAAAAATAGCCGCAGTCTTCACCCAAGAAAAAACGGATCCGTCTGCGTTTGCGGGGCCCAGTTTTCAAAACCTGAGCGGAAGGTCCGGATCTGCTGCATTTTCACGCAACGGATCTGGACCCGGATACACACAGGGGTAGTGGCAGGCAATGGGAAAATGGATTTGCCTCTACACAGGAAAATTTGGACACAGAAACGGATCAGTTTCTGTGTCACAGTCTGGGGGGAGGGGGTCGCCATGCTGGAGGGTGGTAGCAGCCAGGACAGGGGTGACAGTGGTCAGCGAGGAGGGGGTACCCCCCTCCCTCACCTCCGAAGTATAGAGAGTGGTATTGCAGGTGGTGACGCGTTGAGCGGAGGAAGTTAAGGTTAACTCCCGCTCGCCACATAGCAACATTTTAATTACTTTGTGCAAAGTAGCTGAAGGGGTAGTGGGGTCGGGGGACCCAGGTGAGGGGGAGGGAGGCCGTCCCCCCTCCCCTCAGACCGCTGTCACCCCTGTCCTGCCTGCTATCACCTTCCAACATGGCGGCCTCCTCCTGGGCATACGTTTCCCTCGGACTGGAAATTGCACAAAAAGTAAAAACGGAGGGGGAAAAAAACAAAACAACCGGATCCGTTTCAAACGGATCCGATCTGTCACGGACCTAGCGTTAAAGTGTACCGGAGATGGCCTAAAAAGAAGAAATGTATACATACCTGGGGCTTCCTCATGCCCCCTTCAGGCTGATCGGTCCCTCGCCGCCCGCCCCTGCGATCTTCTGAAATTCAGCCCGGTAATTGGGCCATAGTCGGCCAGGTGTAGTCCGGCCACACATGCTCCCCTGCGGCGCCTCCACGGCCGGGAGCGTTCTGCACCATGCGCACATGTGGGCCGCGCAGTACGCACCAACTGGCCAAATTACGCAAGATCCAGGTCTCCTGGAAGAATGGCGGCAAGGGAGCGATCAGCCTGAAGTGGGCTGGAGGAAGCTCCAGGTATGTATATTTTTCTTTAGGACTATCTCAGGTTCCCTTTAACATATTTTGTGGGATCCAATAAATAATAGATTTGATATGGGCTTTACTGTAGCGATGGGCTGGATATTGCTTTGGACACAACAGACCGTTTCTTACCCATCTTACTGTTCTCTGCGATCGGCGACGCTGAGGAGCGAACCGCTCCCATACTCTTGCTCCGCCCCTTCTCGTAGCCTTCAGCGAGTTTTTTGGCAGAGTTGATGATTGCTTGAGTGGTCAGAGACATTTGCCTGCAATAGACGGACATTGAGTCAGCACTGCGATGATTCCATGGTTAGGACACGATCGGTCACAAGGAGGCGTAGTTACCTGGGCCGGGCTACCTGTCCAGCCATAATAGCGATCCGAGGAGTTCCAACGGGTGTACATGGCTGGCCTGCAGACAGTCGCCCTTGTTCTTGTATGGTGGCTAAAGGAGAACGCCTGGCATCGGGGGTCCTATTAGCGCCAACAAGAGGTGAACCCTAAAATCACAAGAGGCAAAATGTGCATAAGGAAGAGACATAAGAGAGAAGTCTGTCATAATGACAGCTCAAGTCAATGCCGCAGCGTCCCGCCCAACGGTTTGATCAATTTCGATTTTGGAGTAAATCAGTAGAAATAATCCAGCATGCAGTAAAATCTCGCTCATAAGTGCTCAGTCTGGGGTGTGCGGCGGTCGATTTCCCAACGACTTACGGATCCCTGGTTTATATTTCCCATGTGTACCCCTGGGGGCCAATAGCGAGTGTTCCAGCAGTGCTAAGATGACCTCTCCGCCAGCATAGTCCTCCTGTGTCCCGAAAATCCACTTCATCATGTCCTGATGCCACATAGGAGGTCACGCATGTGTCATGGGGTAGAGGGACCCATGGTGGCAATGGAGAGAAACCACTGGATGCCGGCAGATAGGAGAGCCCAGAGACATGCACACATTATACGGGGGGAGACCTGGAGGAGCCGGCAGGCGGAGGCGCTAGTATGGTAAATTTCATTCTGAAATCTGTGCTGTGTTTGGGCAGGTAATAGATCTCTCTCTGATCAGAGGAGGATGTACCAGATGGTCGTTCTGGTGGCCACAGAGCACAGGTGTCAAACTCCAGTCCTTGAAGGCCACATCCATGCCAGTGTTCAGGATGGACGGAGATATGGAGAATGTGTTCTAGTTCTGAGCCTCACCTTTCCCGATTCAGTCCCAGCAAATAATATCAGCTGTTCCAAAAATGTGTGAGGATCTCGGCCCTTCAAGACTAGACTTCAACATCCGTGCCAAAGAGTGATGCATCTGTATGGCCATCTTTAGAGTGGCACACACTATACACACACCAAGTCACAGAGATTAGATTCAGCCAGCACACTTCTATGTGAGCCGGAAGCCCCCCACGTTTGTCCTCACCTGTGGGCTCCTGATGGAGGCACCTCTGCCTGCGGCGTTGCCCAACTCATTCTGCATCCTCTCCTCCTCCAGCTCATTCTCATACCGCCTCATATCATACTCTATCTCCGCAGCCAGCTGCTTATTGGCAGCAAACACATCCTTAATCTCGTCTCGGTAATCCTGCATCATTTCCTAGAAGGGAAGAGAAAACATTACCCATGAGACCGCCCCTGCCCATCCACATAACCGCACCGCCTCTCTAAAAACCGCCCCTGCCCATCCGCATAACCGTACCGCCTCTCTAAAGCCTGCCCCTGCCCATTCACATAACCACACCACCTCTCTAAAGACTGCCCCGCCCATCCACATAACCGTACCACCTCTCTAAAGACCGCCCCTGCTCATTCACATACCCGCAGCTCATGACACCGCCTCTCTAAAGACCACCCATACCCATCCGTATAACTGCAAGGAGCTCATGAGAGTGCATCTCTAAAGACTGCTCCTGCCCATCCGCAGGCAGCTCATGAGACCGCATCTCTAAAGACTGCCCCAACCCACACCAGCCCCCCGCCCATCCACATACCCGCAGGCAGCTCATGAGACCGCTTCTCTAAAGACCGCCCCTGTCCATCTGCATAACCACAGGCAGCTCATGAGATTGCATCTCTAAAGACCGCCCCTGCCCATCTGCATAACCGCAGCAAGCTCATGAGATTGCATCTCTAAAGACCACCCCTGCCCATCTGACTAACTGCAGGCAGCTCATGAGATTGCATCTTTAAAGACCACCCCTGCCCATCTGACTAACTGCAGGTAGCTCATTAGACCGCATATCTAAAGTCCGCTTCCGCCCATCTGCATAACCGCAGGCAGCTCATGAGACAGCTTCTCTAAAGACCGCCTCTGCCCATCTGCATAACCGCAGGCAGCTCATTAGATTGCATCTCTAAAGACCGCCCCCGCCAGTCCCCTTTGATCAGCATACCCGCAGGCAGCTCATGAGCTCACGCGTGGCGGGAATCTTCTGTTTCTCCAGCAATTCCTTCAGAGAGGAGATGATCGGGATGAGGTTCTCAATTAAGTTTTTCTTTTGCACCTGTGAAAGGCCATAAACATAAAAGAAAATATAACCACCCTGGTGATTCCACAAATACCAAACATGCAGTATTGTAAAATGGAAAACACAACAAATGTGAGACGCCCAGCCAGACAGAATGCAGGATATAGTGGAAACTGCCATAGACTTCGTGGACTTGTTGTTCCCTTAAAGGACTACTGTGGGGGGGACAGGGGGGGGAGCATCGGTGAGTGGCTGCGCAGGCACAGGAAGTCTGCCGGGGGCGGAGCATCGGTGAGTGGCTGCGCGGGCACAGGACGTCTGCGTGGGGACCATTAGAAGCCCCAGGTAAGTTCAACTCTTTTTCCCCCTACAGCACTCCTTTAAAGGACACCCAAGTTGTAATGAGAGCGTTTGTTTTAATTACCAGAAGCTTCTTCCAGCCCCCGTAGTCTTGCAGGTTCCTCGCTCTGCCTCCGGTCCATTAAGTTGTTCCACTGTGTGGTCTAGTAAAGTCCTCAGCTAAGTCGTACACTGCTGCACAAGTGCGGACTCTTTGGCTTGCTTCCTTCATTGCGCTCCCATTGCAGGGATCATTCTGCACATGATTCTTAATGAACAACGCATGCGCATAACACTCCTCACTATAGAAGCGCAATCAAGTAAGCACGCTGCTGGGTCAGCGCATGTGCAGTAGTGCGCAATTTAGCTGAGCCGCAGACTTTATGGAGCCCCAGAGCAGAGGAATAAAAGAAACTAGGAGCATAGCGAGGGACTTACAAGACAGAGGAATGGAAGAAGACCTGGGTAAGTAAGGCACACTCATTAAAGTGAACACGAGAGTTTTATGGACGCTGCCATATTTCCTTTTAAACAATGCAGATTGCCTGGCCGTCCTGCTGATCTTCTGCCTCTAATACCTTCAGCCATAGCCCCTGAACAAGCATGCAGCAGATCAGGTGCTTTGACTGAGGTGTGACTGGATTACCTGCATGCTTGTTTCAGGTGTGCTATTCAGACACTATTGCAGACAAATACATCAGCAGGACTGCCAGGCAATCTGCATTGTTTTACAGGAAATAAATATGGCAGCCTCCATATCCCTCTCACTTCAGATTCCCTTTAAGATGTTACAGGCCAACCCCAGAAAGTAACAAACCACTTCAAAAGACCACAGAGCACCAATGCATGACATTCATGGAGAAATACCGGTGTTAAAGGGGAGAACGAGAAGTTAGTAAAGTTACCTGGGAGAGGAGTTTTTTCTGAGCCACTTTATGGACCGCATTGGCCATGGCCATCTCGTCGTCTTCCTCCCCACCATCCTCTTCTCCCGGCTTAGACCTCATCGCCGACAGTTTGATCTCTTTGCAGCTCATGATTTCAAAGACGTCCACGAGCAGATCGTTCGCTGCCATGTCCACCGGTAAAAGGCCGTCTACAAAGCACGCTAAATACAGAGAGCAAATCCTTTGTTAAGCATTCACAAGCGTCCGTCGCCAAACATACAGACTATTACCAATGCCGCTGTCTGCATTGTGGTGTGGCTGAAAGGAGCAGCAGACTGGCAAGTCATCCTCCTATAATGAGGAACCCCAGATCCTGAAATATCCTAATAGCAACATCTCTGGCAAAGGGCACTAAAGGGAGTCTGCAGCGTAATATGTAAGGAGAGGGCAGGCACAGTTCTCCCCCCCCCCCCCCCCCCCCCCCACACACACACACAGGCTTCCCCATTAGCAGTCTCTAACCGATCGTTGGGAGACTGCTCTATTCCGCTGAGTACCTCGGACTCCTGAAGACTTCCAAATAAAAAGTTTTATACATACCTGGGGCTTCCTCCAGCCCCATGTGCATGGATCGCTGCCATCCTCTGTTGCCTGCAGTTCCGGTATCGGGTCCTGTTAGTTCTGCCAGTCGCGGCCAGTCTGCACAAAAGGAAGTGCGCTGCCAGAGAGCTACGTAAAGGGCACACTTCTCCTGCGCAGACTAGCAGAACTAACGGGACCCGGTACCGGAGCTGCAGGCAGCAGAGGATGGCAGCGATCCATGCACATGGGGCTGGAGGAAGCCCCAGGTATGTATAAAACACACACATACACCTTATCAAGAGGTCATTGGTTTTCTAGGTAGCCTCAAATAGTCATGAGTTTTTACAAGTACCGCTATGTACAGTTTACAGTATATCTAATGTGGCCTCATAGTTCATAAAGGTTTGAAAAATACTTCTATCGGCAGAACACAAACTTGTGAAGTGGGATTATACTGCCAAAACTAAAATTTCAGTAACTACTCTTAGTTACATAAAACATTTGAAAGTATTCCCAAGTATTCCCTGTGTGTGAAACTTTTTTTTATTCACTGCAGTGAGCAGAAGTTTGCTCATCACTTGTCATCAGCGAAGGCAAGAAACTCCCTGTGCCAGTGTCTTCAATCTACCTCCCTGCTGAACTTACTCCTCTGTTGCTAGGGTGATGTGTCTATTCTGCAGAGGTGGAGGGGGGCAGAGTGAAGGCAGACACAGGAAGATTCTTGCCTTTGCTAAAGAATAGAGATAAGTACACTTCTACAGCACAGGGAATACTTGGAAATGCTTTCAAATGTTCTTTTAGGTTTCCAAGAGTAGTTACTGACATTTTAGTTTTTGGAGTATAATCCCACATTAAAGTTTTGCCAAACTTCAGGTGGCTTAAACTTTACATTCAAAAGTCTGGGGGACCAGAGCACTTCCATCTGATAGTCTGCCTGCTACTCACCGGCTCCGGCTCCCTGGTATAGAATGGTTTATTCCCTGCAGCGCACACATTTGAAATCGGCGGTGGGAGACTTGGGTGCAGGATACAGCCGGTATAGGGCTGATCCTGCTCAAGTTCCGGCTGCGGTAATTACTATTCCCCCTCCAGGCCGCCATGGATGGTGGGGAATGATATAATTCGGCTTCCAGCTATTCAGCCGAATTATTGCGTTTTAAAGACAACTTCAGCTCTGTCTTCTGACGGCGCCGACGTTACTCATTGAGCGATAGCTGTAATTTCTATTACAGTCTAAGGTGGCGCCGGCTGCGCCCAAATCTTCCTGCGCTGAAAAGCACTGCTCCGCCTGCAGCTTCCTGGAAGTTCACCAGGCTGTGAACAAGCGATTCTGAACTGGGCACAAGGGAGTTCCAAGTTGTGCATGCCCAGTAAATGAAAGCGCACATGTGCTTCTCCTTTCATTTACCGGAGAAGCCTTGTCCCATGAAGCCGTCCTGAAGAACTCCATTCAGCTTCCGGCGCCTGGCCCCGCCTCCCCTCTCTCCACGGAGACAACCGCCAAGCTATTTACTGCGGTAACTGCAGGTAGGCGGGGCCAGGCGCCAGAAGTGGAGTGATGCAGGTTCTTCGGGACGGCTTTGCGGGGACAAGACACCGCAGGTAAATATGACTTTCTATTACAGGGTAGCTGCAGGATTTTTTTTTCTTCGATGCTGGAGATCCGCTCTAAGTTGAATATTAAAATTGAAAGATGGGGAGCGGAAGGACCAAGAGCAACTGGTTTCAGGAGGGCTTTTACACAATATGCACTGAATGTAAACATTGCATTATGCTTCAGGTCTACATTAGTGGAATTTATGAAGCAGAAGCACCTCCGAACCCCTCCAAAGTATCCTGTGAGATACACAAGCTGTATGATAAGAATCTGGGGGACATCATACTAGAGATTTGCGCAAAAGGTGGATCAGCGCAACACCAGGCCGCCTCCGAATGGCCTCCAATCAGAGGTGCGCTGAGCCCCCCCAGAAACTACAAACGCACCTTGAACCCAAACAGAAGCTCTGCATATACACCAAAAGCGTGGCTGTTAAGTGGGAGCAGCTGACCAAAAACGAAATAAATTAGTACATAGCAAGGAAATGAACAGCGCTACTTAAAAAGAGGCAAGTGCCTACCTGCAAAAGAGTGCAAGCCCCACTTGTGGGATATAATACACTCCGAGCATACACATGACCTGTCTACCACTGGAGGAGGATGTTAGTTTCCTGTAACAGCTTGCATGCAACCTATTAAGTACTCATCCCTCCCACTGCGAAGAAGTCGATCCTCCATGGGAGGGGCCTAACACTAACTAAATCCTAACCTATGTATATGCATAGCCTGGGTGCGACTTCTTCGCAGTGGGAGGGACGAGTACTTAATAGGTTGCATGCAAGCTGTTACAGGAAACTAACATCCTCCTCCAGTGGTAGACAGGTCATGTGTATGCTCGGAGTGTATTATATCCCACAAGTGGGGCTTGCACTCTTTTGCAGGTAGGCACTAGTCTGTTTTTAAGTAGCGCTGCTCATTTCCTTGCTATGTACTAATCATACTAGAGATGCTAATGATTCTGGCCTGCTAACACATTGGCGTTCTCTCCAGGCAACAAAGCTCAGAGCTGGACTTACCCAACACATTCTGGCTGATCTTTGTGATCAGATTAAATCTCTGCTCATCCGTGAAGTGCTCCAGCAAGAACTTGTAGATCTTCATCCGTTTCTGCTTATTCTCAGCTCCCTTTAGGGAGAAACTTTTCTTCTCCCTGCAGTACAACAGAACAGAAGTCACAAGGGCCAAGAAGAGGAAAAGCGACCATGGAGGACAACAGAAGTCACAAAGGCAGAGAAGAGGAATTGTGACTACAGAAGACAATAGAACCGGCATCACAAGGGCTGAGAAGAGGAAATGTGACTACAGAAGACCACAGAACAGAAGTCACAAAGGCCGAGAAGAGGAAAAGCAACCTCAGAAGACAAGAGAACAGAAGACACAAGGGCAGAGAAGAGGAAAAGCAGCCACAGAAAACAGAACAGACGTCACAAAGGCAGAGAAGAGGAAAAGTGGCCACAGAAGACAAGAGAACAGAAGTCACAAAGGCAGAGAAGAGGAAAAGTGATCTCAGAAGACAAGAGAACAGAAGTCACAAAGGCAGAGAAGAGGAAAACTGACCACAGAAGACAAGAGAACAGAAGTCACAAGGGCTAAGAAAAGGAACAGTGACCACAGAAGACAAGAGAACAGAAGTCACAAGGGCTGAGAAGAGGATAAGAGACAACAGGGCAGGAATCGCTTACCTCTCTGTCTGAGGGAACTGGTTGTATCTCTCGTGTTTTTCATAGCGGTTGAAATGGAAGATGCACTCAATAAAGTGCTGCGAGAACATGACTGGATTCCTCTTCAGGAGAAGGTTCACCAGACAGAACTCTGCAAGCCTGTGTAGAGGAGGAAGACAACTATGAGACTGCTAGGAAGCCCGGAGGATCCAATTCTAAAGGTGCCCATTAATGGCACAATCTCCCAAACCATCAGATGTGGTTTTACATAAAAGTCGATCCAAAATGCAGAACAATTCTTTCAGTCTTGTCGGATTGCTTATTTTTTCCTCCGTTGGTGGGATTGGATCGTTAATGGGCACCTTAGGCCTTCTATTATGGCGGAACATGAACTGGGCCCATATGCAATTAACCTTTTCTCCCGGGGTTTCTCCTAGGTTATATTTTCACATCATGGGCTTGATTCATTAACCGGCACGAAGTGTTAGTGACGGAGTGAAAAGCCATTTAGCGTGCCTTATTAGAGGCAAGGGGCCTTATCAGAGATAAGAGGCCTTATCAGAGTTAGCGTGCCTTATCAGAGATAAGAGGCCTTATCAGAGTTAGCTTGCCTTATCAGAGTTAGCGTGCCTTATCAGAGTAGCATATGATAAGGCACGCTAACTCTGATAAGGCCCCTTAACTCTAATAAGGCACGCTATTTGTCTTAGTGAATTTCTTAGTGAATCAAGCCCCTAGCGCCCTGGTTTGTGCCCACAAAGTGTTGAGGCTCACTAGCTTAGCGCCGGTTAGTGAATTAAGCCCCTTATCAGTAAAATGCCTTTTAAGCCACCAGCCAGCAAGAAAATACTCGGAATAATTTTGACAATACTTTTTTATGTACTTTTTCGATTGCAAAGTGCTGAAAAGCTATTTTAACCACTTATTGATAAGCCTCTTAACGGACCCAGGACGTTTTTATAAGTCAAACAGCGCTGCTGCCACTGTGCGCGTGAAATAAGTGGGAAAAAAACAAAACACCTTATTTCCAAGTATTATATTGTCACCATACTTTGACAAGATTTTAATTATGTCCCTAGTACAAATAGGCAGATAAAATGTGTGGGTTTTATGCACAGCAGCAATGTTTATATTAAGGCTGGTTTCACAGTGAGATGTTACAGGCGCACGTTAGTGCAGCCTGTAACGCTCCCCAACGCACAGCAATGTAACTGCAATGGACTGTTCCCAGTGCCCACGTTGCGTTACATTGTAACGCTGCACGTCAATCTAAAGTGCAGCATGCTACGGCGTTAGAGCGGCTTTACCGCATTAGCCTGCTTGCACAGGCGCAGTAATTAGCCACATGGCTAATTAATATTCACTGCACTGTGCTGACGTCACTGGCGGGACCACGTGATGCGGAGTGTTCCGCTCACGTGGTCTCCACCAGCGCATGCGTACTATAGTACACATCACGGACAGCTTAACGCGGCTCTTTGCTAACGTCCTCTGCCACCACCACCATGCGTTGCGTTAGGTGCACGTTATGCGACCTTAACGCAGCACCTAACGCAACTTCTTAGTGTGAAAGAAGCCTAAAACTATACGGGTTGAAATTGGAGAAATAGTGTATTTTTTCTTTTCCCTTGTTTTTCACTTTAAAATGCAGAGAAAAGTAATTACTGAAAACAAATATCAACCCCAAAAAGCCCAATTTGTGTTGAAAAAAAACCCCCAAGGTATAGATCATTTCATTGTGATTAGTAGTGATGAAGCTATTGGCAAATAAAAAGGGGTGAGCACTGAAAGGTGAAAATCGCTCGTCCGTTAGGGTAAAAACCGCTTTGGGGTAAAGGGGTTAAAGAGAAGATGAAAAAGCATCTCCTAGGAGAAAACAGTTAAATTGCACATGGCCCTGGAGTCCTATTACAACATCTCACCTCAAAGTGCTTTACATAAATGGAGTAATACTTAAAGACATCCAAGGTGAAAATAATCTGATGTGATAACCAATGGTATCTATCCTCCTCCTCCTAAAATATACTTTTTAGATATCCCACAGTTTTATTTTATATTTAAATCTATGTTTTACTGTTTCTTTGTCTCTGCTCAATGACACATTCATTAAAGTATGCCAGAGCTCAAATCTATGATTAATTGACCCTTTTTATCGCTTTCCTGCTCTCACAGCCATAAAACACTTTACTGTCAGTAAATGGCTTCTAATTACTTATTAGTGAAGGTTATGCTAGTCTGACCCAGTCCATCCCGGTCAAAAACTGCCCCTTGCATACCTGATGTTTAACTCTTTCAGGCAGAGAAAGAAAAAAAAAAAAGGAACACACCATAGTTATTTATGTACTTGGCACTGTACATACACACAGGGGCGTAGCAATAGGGCGTGCAGAGGTTGCGACCGCATCGGGGCCCTTGGGCCAGAGGGACCCTCCCTCAACTGCAGTATAAGCTTTCTACTAGTCCTGTGCTTATAATAATCATTTCTATACACTCACCTAAAGGATTATTAGGACCACCATACTAATACGGTGTTTGACCCCCTTTCGCCTTTAGAACTGCCTTAATTCTACGTGGCATTGATTCCACAAGGTGCTGAAAGCATTCTTTAGAAATGTTGGCCCATATTGATAGGATAGCATCTTGCAGTTGGAGATTTGTGGGATGCACATCCAGGGCACGAAGCTCCCGTTCCATCACATCCCAAAGATGCTCTATTGGGTTGAGATCTGGTGACTGTGGGGCCATTTTAGTACAGTGAACTCATTGTCCTGTTCAAGAAACCAATGTGAAATGATTGGAGCTTTGTGACATGGTGCATTATCCTGCTGGAAGTAGCCATCAGAGGATGGGGACATGGTGGTCATGAAGGGATGGACATGGTCAGAAACAATGCTCAGGTAGCCCGTGGCATTTGAAGATGCCCAATTGGCACTATGGGGCCTAAAGTGTGCCAAGAAAACATCCCCCACACCATTACTGTACCACCACCAGCCTGCACAGTGGTAACAAGGCATGATGGATCCATGTTTTCATTCTGTTTACGCCAAATTCTGACTCTATCAGACCAGGCAACATTTTTCCAGTCTTCAACTGTCCAATTTTGGTGAGCTCGTGCAAATTGTAGCCTCTTTCTCCTATTTGTAGGGAAGAGGAGTGGTACCCGGTGGGGTCTTCTGCTGTTGTAGCCCATCCGCCTCAAGGTTGTGCATATTGTGGTTTCAATGTAAAAAATTAGTCTCTTAACTGCCAACGCTTAGGAATTTTAAAAGACAACTGAAGTGAGAAGGATATGGAGACTGCCATATTTATTCCCTTTAGTCATAGACTAAAACTTGTCCTTGGTAAGAGTACTTGTAAAAGGTATAAACCGGAACAAAGAACATCTATCAGGCCCTAGGCAATGTAAGTGTGGGTACATCTAAGAGTGATGTGCAGGTACTCTGCAGGGGAATGAGGAGATTGTAAACAGACAACACCTCTGTGTTCAATGTGCACAACATTCTCAGTGGATTCCTTGCAGCTCTGTGGGGAGTGCATATGTAGAGTATAGTACTACTGTGTAACAAAGTAAACCTGAGACAGATTAAATTAAAGTTTTATACATACCTGGGGCTTCCTCCAGCCCCCTTCAGGCTAATCAGTCCCTCACTGTCCTCCTCCGCCACCTGGATCTTCTGCTATGAGTCCAGGTACTTGAGCCAGTCTGGTGTAGTGCGCATGCACACACTCCGCCGTCGGGAGCGTACTACACCTGCGCAACAGTGCAGAACGCGCCTGGCTGTGGAAGCGGCATGTGGCCGGACTGCGCTGACTGGCTGAATTACCAGGACTCATAGCAGAAGATCCGGGTGGTGGAGGTGGACAGCGAGGGACTGATTAGCCTGAAGGGGGCTGGAAGAAGCCCCAGGTATGTATAAAAAAAACCTTTTCTTTTCCTCCTTCTCAGGTACCCTTTAATTCGTAGTCACCAAACCAAATTTTAACATATCAAATTATTTGATTTCATCAGCAAAGGGAGTGCATACATTTGCATAAATCAGAATCAACACAGAATTATTTCCATCTCATTGACCATCTCTATTAGTGACACAGCTACACATCAGGCTTTATTCTTACAGCATAGATGTTATTTAGTGTATATAAGAGATTCCTGTGTACACATCATATATACAGTCACAATCAGATGTGTATATCTGACTTTAGAAATACGGGGACTGCTTTATTGAAGCAGCACAAGTAACTCATTTTGATTGGTTTATTTCATTTTTGTGGACTAAGCACAGCTATTACTGTATATATACTGTATATATACTTTATTTTTAATGACTATTATCTGAGAAATAGAACATTTTATCATATTTTCTATTTTAATTACAGTTTAAATTCATTAGGAGTCGGAGCATTTTTTCTCGACTCCGACTCCAGGCACCCAAAATTGCCCGACTCCACGACTCCGACTCCACAGCCCTGGTATATTACACATTCAACGGGTCCTCTTCTAATTGGAACTTATATTTACCAGCTGCATAAATCAGGTTGAGGAAAGATTTTACAATGGGCAAACACTGACTAAATAATATAATAGACCATAACAAAAAATACACACGTACACTTGTTTGCAGATGAATGGAAAGACGCCTGATGCACATCACTGTATGGCTGCCAACTCTTATATCATAAGCACCAACAGGGGGCGGGCTTCCTTCCTGCAGTCCAGTGAAGCCCATTTCACACTCCATTCATATGCAGACACGCCTACTTTGCTGTCCTGGAGGGGGTGTGGCTGTCACATAGCACAATGCATTACTGGGTAGATTGAATGATAAGTATCCAGGAAGTCCATGCTTACTGAAGGATTGTGCTATTCAGCAGACCAATCCTGGTGATAGGAAGGAGTCTGGGTGGGGCAGCTGGCCAATGTCTGAGTGACTGGCGCAGTATAGCGCTGCACCATTATGCTGTGAAGGAGAGTCATGCTGTCATTGGTGGACGAGGCCCACAGCAGTCACAAGACCACTCATGACCACATTTAGCTGCATTTTTACTCATAATGTGGCGGGATTAGTTTAATACAACAAGAAGTTGGCCAGCAACACACTAATACATATAATCAATATCAAACTGCTCGCTGATCAATAACTACAATTCATTGCTGAATCTGCTTTCATGAACAGACCGGAGGATCTCCGACTGCTTATTGTGCAGAAACCCGTCCCTATCGCCAGCAGTGTGTGCGTATCTGTCTGCTGTTGGCCTGCCTAACCAACCCCTTACTGCCAGGATTCTACCCTTATAAAGGGCATAACACCTTGGTCCACCTCAAAACCTTTGGAGACAGAGCCTTTTGTCATGCTGCCCCTACACTTTGGAACTCCCTGCCACACCCAATCAGGACAGCTCCATCCCTGGAAGCATTTAAGTCTAAACTGAAAACCTACCTCTTCAGTCTGGCATTCATGAACATCTGACTATCTCCTCTGTAACACAACCCAGCCTGCAACCCTGTATTAATCTGAGACACAACTATGCGCTTTGAGTCCTATGGGAGAAAAGCGCTTTACAAATGTTATTGTATTGTATTGTATATTTCTGTAATCACACACCAGCACAGGCGGTCCTCTACTTACACACAAATTTACCTTACAATCTCCCGGAACCTGTGTGTAAATGGAGGTCTGTGCTAAACATGAATTAAAGGATTCAATCCATGGGGGCATCTGAGCGGCATCTTTTGTCATCTAGGTAACGCACTATGTATTGTCTTATCTAATATGCTAGCTGTACTGTTCACCAGTTACAATGTATTTGATTACTTTTTTGTGCTGGATGGTTGTGGACAACCAGCATTCTATAGCAAGATCCTCCAAAAAAATATTGCAGAGGACTCACATTCCTAATAGTCTGAAGGGCATAAATACCTTTTCCATACAGAGACTTACTCAACAATGTCGGGGTCCGGATCCACCATCACAATGACAAAGCGGAAGAAAAGGGATCCCTTCCACTTTATAAACTCCTCCTGGGGGCAGAAAGAGGAACAGGTATGTGCAAAATACAAGAGAAGCATCAGCGCTGTACATGGCTGTTCCAGAAGGTCAATGAGATGCACGGTTACAGTTTCCCTTCAACTCAGGTGGCCTTGCCTTACCGGTCCCTCAAACTCAGGTTACCTTGCCTAAATGCTCCCTTAAACTCAGGTCACCTTGCCTTAATTAACAGTCCCTCAAACTCAGGTGGCCTTGCCTTACCGGTCCCTCAAACTCAGGAGAGGCCTTGTCGCTCCCTCAAATACTGGAGGCCTTGCCTTACCAGCCCCTCAAACTCCGACAGCCTTGTCGCTCCTGCAAACTCGGGTGGCCTTACCTTACCGGTCCCTCAAACTCTGGTGGTCGTGCCTTACCGGTCTCTCAAACTCAGGTGGCCTTGTTGCTCCCTCAAACTCAGGTGGTCTTGCCTTACTGCTCCCTCAAACCCAGGTGGCCGTGCCTACCAGCGCATCAAACTCCGACAGCCTTGTTGCTCCTGCAAACTCGAGTGGCCTTACCTTACCGGTCCCTCAAACTCGGGTGGCCTTGTTGCTCCCTCAAATTCAGGTGGCCTTGCCTTACCGCTCCCTCAAACCCAGGTGGCCTTGCCTTACCGCTCCCTCAAACCCAGGTGGCCTTGCCTTACCGCTCCCTCAAACCCAGGTGGCCTTGCCTTACCGCTCCCTCAAACTCAGGTGGCCTTGCCTTACTGCTCCCTCAAACTCAGGTGGCCTTGCCTTACCGCAACCTCAAATTGGTTAATCTCCAACTCAGCACAGACTCAGCTTCTAAGTTTCTCAGATTTGGACAGAGCAACTACCCTCCGATTTACCCTGCTTAAGGGTCCTTTTCACAATCTGCTCATGATAACTTCCACCCCTCTGGAATTCCTCCTTCCCCAGATGTACTAACTTCCTCTGCCCCACTCTCCCCCATGTAATCCAGCCGCCCTCGACCCCCCCCCCCCCCCCCCCATTTGTTGTGCTCTATAGTCGCACAGCACCCCTTCAGCCATCACTGACCTGCAGGAGATTGGTGAGCATGATGAGGGTCTGTTTGCGTATTAAGGACTCCCGGTCTCGGAGGCAGACGGACACACTGGGTATATATCTGTCCACCATGGTGGTGTAGCGGACACACAGGTCACAGATGACGATCATGACGTTGTTGCGGATGGCCACGTCGTCACTGATCTCCAGCTCTCGGATGAGAGCCGGCAGGCATTTCTTAGCCAGGTCTTCATGCTGGAGACACAGCTTACCTGAAGGACAACATGATCAGTCAGTGAGGGAAGCCAAGTAGATGGAGCCTTCACTGCCAATAACTGCCTGTACATACAGAAAGGAATGCCTATAGACCTAGTGCCAATGAATATATGACGTATAGCTGATTCAGAGGCACTACTGTTTTATCCACTGAAGCCATGTGGGACATTTTTCATTGACCTGAAGAAGCAGGATCTGCCTGCGAAACGCGTAGTGATAATTTGTGCAATAAAGATCCTTTGCATTTAGTCCAGTGGTTCTCTAACTCAGGTATGCAGACCCCTGGAGGTACATTGAAGCTTGTCAGGGGGTCCCCCAGGGAGTGTTAACAAAATGGTGGATCTCATCCCCAGATCTGTAGGGGCAAGCAATTCAAGTTCGGCTGGCACACATATGTCAATATTCCAAGCAGTTTTATTGTATGCACAACATGACAATTGTTTCGGGGCCACGGAGGGTCCCCTTCATCAGATAAAGTGCAGACATACAAGTGAAGCAGAGTACAAGCACATATATATATATACGAGAACTGTGATCAGGCATCTAAATGAAACCTCCCCCTTCATTAGCATACACATCCTACTTGATATAACCACATTGAGTATTTTACTGTAACATTTACGCAATCTTTGCTTAATAACTGACCTGTATGATCAGCCCTGTCAAATGCTGTTGCAAATGTCCCCCGATGTATTCCACAACCTCAGCAGATTCATGCACAATGGTGACAGACTGCATAAAGCAGTCCGTAACTACAAATCTCACGCCAGCCGCCGCCTGAGGCGTGAATCAGCCGTTAGGCTGATCGTGAAGAGTTCCGGAGTGTAACTATGGCAACCTGACAAGCAGGTTCCACCGCCAATCAGGTCTGAGGGTGGGCGTGTCCAAGACGCAGTTCACCCTCCCTGCTCACACCAGGACATCCCGACGTGCAGAGAACGAGCGGGGGATGTGGCTGCAGGAGCAGCGCTACCCACTAAGGCTCAAATGCTCTCACATTGGCTGGGGGGGCGCGGCAAAGCGCGCTTCCACCCTGCCTACTCGACTCAGCATGGTGTAACCATGGTTACCCATGCATGCACATCTCACTGCATAGGAAGTGTTTACATTAGGGACAGATCTCAATCCACCTCCACAAAGCTTGTAAAGTAGCAATACTGATTGCGCTATGACCACAACAATCTAGTCCCATCAAAGGGGACATAAAGGAAGAAGGGGAAGGAAAGCAAGGGGGGGGGGGGGGGGGGGTAGGTGGAGGAGGAGGAAAGTGGGGGGAGGAGCACAGCAGAAAAGGGATAACAAGATGGGGACAAGAGAGAAAAAGCTGCCAGTGCCCACACAGAAAAATAAATGTGCCTATTTATATGTATTTTGGTTGAAAAGCTGCTACATCATGCATAGTAATTTTTTTCGTTGGGGGGAGGGGGCTGGTACCTGCCATCTTTGTATTTTGTGGGAACTGCTGCCAAATTATGTGTATTTTGGGGGGAAATGCTGCCTAATTATGTGTACTTTGTGGAAAACACTGCCTAATAATTTGTATTTAACGTGTACATGTGCTGAAAAGGTTGAGAGCCACTGATTTAGCCGGTCTACCACACTGGCTCATTCTTCAGGAGAGGTAAGCCAACCTCTTCCTCTCCTTTTTAGTGTTTTTATAGTATTTTATAATTGTTGGGCCCTCCTCCAACCAGTTATTATGGTCTGTGTATATGGATATTTACAGTCAATAAGCCAATTGGTACCAGCTTGTGATTTGATCGTACATCTCTTACTGATGAAGGTTACAAAATTTAGTTACCAAGCAACACAAGTTTGTAAAATGAACTGGATGGAGCCTTGGGGCCCTTTTACACTTAAAGGGGCACTATTGCTAAATTTATCTTTTTTAGACCCTTTAGCATACATATGTGTAATTGGAGGATTGATTTTCCACATTAGGCACTCTTTTGCAAATATATTTGTTTTCTGGCAATAAACATTTAGAGACATGCATTCACGTCAGTTGTTGTAGCTTTCCGACGCCAATGCAGCCTATACCATTGTGTAATAGGGAGGCATGTTGTCCTAGGTAGTGAATGGCCGTTATCTTCCACCCCTCTGGCCATCTCATTTCTTTTCTCCCACCTTGTAACTGCACTATCGAGCAGTTACTGAGCTCGCAGCAGCAGCCGTAAAGAGATGGGCGCAGCCTCCTCTGTGCGTATGTGGCTGCGTGTAGGCTGCCCGGCCGCCAAGGACCCCCTTTATCTAAGCAGGCAATGAAACGGACACCTATTGTTGTCCGTTTCCATGGTAACCTGACCGGCATTTTTGCTCTGCGCAGGCTTGCGGTGGCATCAAAGAGCCCACAAAGCGCTGTAGCTGTGTGTTGTTCTCGATTGTGCATTTATCTTTTTTTATTTATACAAAGTATTTTTACCGTTTTTTTTTTTTAGCTGAGAAAGTAGGTATTTAATTATGTATTGTTTGTTTTTAACCACTTCAGGATTCTGCGTGCGTATATGTACGCCCCTGAATCCTGAAGTGTATTCCATGGGGGCCGTTCCATGTCAGTTCACGGAGGGTGTCTCCGTGAACACCCTGTGAGCCGATCGGCGGCTCGCAGGGTAAATGTAAACACACGGGGAAGATCTTCAGCAGCAGCGCCGTAGAGGAGATTGGCAATCCCTGGCCTCTGATTGGCCGGGGATCGCCGGCATCTGATAGGCTAAAGCCTATCCCATCAGGCGCAGGATGGAAATCCGTCCTGCGCCGCTCACAGGGGGAGGGAGAGGGAGGGAAGGCGGCCAGGAAGCGCTGCGGAGGGGGGCTTTGAAGAGCCCCCCCCGCAAGCGCAAGCAGCCGGCGGCGATCAGACCCCCCCAGCAGGACATCCCCCTAGTGGGGAAAAAAGGGGGGGGGGGGGGAAGTCTAATCGGCCTGGCTGCAACCTGATCTGTGCTGTGGGCTGGAGAGCCCACGCAGCACAGATCAGCACAAAATAGCGTGGTACAGAAGTGGTTAAATAAAGATAAAGTAAACAAAAAAACACAGAACATTTTGCTGTTGAAATATTAACATATACAATACATAATACATAAATACCTACTTTCTCAGCTAAAAAAAAAACCTGTAAAAATACTTTGTATAAATAAAAAAAGATAAATGCACAATTGAGAGCAACACACAGCTACAGCGCTTTGTGGGCTCTTTGATGCCACCGCAAGCCTGCGCAGAGCAAAAATGCCGGTCAGGTTACCATGGAAACGGACAACAATAGGTGTCCGTTTCATTGCCTGCTTAGATAAAGGGGGTCCTTGGCGGCCGGGCAGCCTACACGCAGCCACATACGCACAGAGGAGGCTGCGCCCATCTCTTTACGGCTGCTGCTGCGAGCTCAGTAACTGCTCGATAGTGCAGTTACAAGGTGGGAGAAAAGAAATGAGATGGCCAGAGGGGTGGAAGATAACGGCCACTCACTACCTAGGACAACATGCCTCCCTATTACACAATGGTATAGGCTGCATTGGCGTCGGAAAGCTACAACAACTGACGTGAATGCATGTCTCTAAATGTTTATTGCCAGAAAACAAATACATTTGCAAAAGAGTGCCTAATGTGGAAAATCAATCCATTAATTACACATATGTATGCTAAAGGGTCTAAAAAAGATAAAATTTAGAAATAGTGCCCCTTTAATCAGTTGCTCTCAGTTGTAACTGAAAGAAAACTGATTTTCAAAGTAACGTCCATGTTTTCCTATGGCACCTTTCACACCTAAACCAGTTCAATAAAAACGCGTTCTCTTCCCAATGCACTGCTATGGAAAAAATGCATACCAACCGATTCCTCTGCCAAAACCGGTCGGCACTGCAAGGTCATGAAGGAAGGATTTGGATTGCTCCGCCCACAGTCCAGAAATGAAGTATTAGGTCTATAGTTTATTATACATGCTGGAAGTGTGGAGCTGGAAATACATTGCACAATACTACACATATCTTACCGAGTGTTATGAAGGCATGAGCGCGAACCAGCGGTGGCATTTTGGAGCCTCTGAACTGGGAGAGTGGCTGGGAGGCCGGCTGAGAAGAGGGCTGGGAGGCCGGCTGAGAAGAGGGCTGTGATTGGATAATGTCCTGGTTCTCTGAGGCAACAGAATCTATAAAAACACAACACATTGTTTGGAACACTTACAACAATCAGTTGTGATTCTCTGTTGTAGCATAATGGGCGGGGGGGGGGGGGGGGGGGGGAGGAGGAGGGGATCCACTCACCCTGCTCGGTGGGCAGCGAGGCCAGCAAACCCTGAATCAGAAGTAACACTCGCTTCTCCACGCGGGCCGGGCACCGCAGAGCCGCACAGCCCAGGGTGAAGATATGGCGGACCTGCACAGATCAAAGTATTTATTCAGTCACAACTCTGGTACAACAATCACATTACAGAGCAGAATGCAGTAAAGAGGCCCTGTAGTGACATATAGCAGAATGCAGTAGAGAGGCCCTGTAGTGACAAATAGCAGAATGCAGTAGAGAGGCCCTGTAGTGACATATAGCAGAATGCAGTAAAGAGGCCCTGTAGTGACATATAGCAGAATGCAGTAAAGAGGCCCTGTAGTGACATATAGCAGAATGCAGTAAAGAGGCCCTGTAGTGATATATAGCAGAATGCAGTAAAGAGGCCCTGTAGTGACATATAGCAGAATGCAGTAGAGAGGCCCTGTAGTGACATATAGCAGAATGCAGTAAAGAGGCCCTGTAGTGACATATAGCAGAATGCAGTAAAGAGGCCCTGTAGTGACATATAGCAGAATGCAGTAAAGAGGCCCTGTAGTGATATATAGCAGAATGCAGTAAAGAGGCCCTGTAGTGACATATAGCAGAATGCAGTAAAGAGGCCCTGTAGTGACATATAGTAGAATGCAGTAGAGAGGCCCTGTAGTGACATATAGCAGAGTGCAGTAAAGAGGCCCTGTAGTGACATATAGCAGAATGCAGTAAAGAGGCCCTGTAGTGACATATAGCAGAGTGCAGTAGAGAGGCCCTGTAGCGACATATAGCAGAGTGCAGTAAAGAGGCCCAGCAGTGACATATAGCAGAATGCAGTAAAGAGGCCCTGTAGTGACATATAGCAGAATGCAGTAAAGGGGCCCTGTAGTGACATATAGCAGAGTGCAGTAAAGAGGCCCAGCAGTGACATATAGCAGAATGCAGTAAAGGGGCCCTGTAGTGACATATAGCAGAATGCAGTAAAGAGGCCCTGTAGTGACATATAGCAGAGTGCAGTAAAGAGGCCCAGCAGTGACATATAGCAGAATGCAGTAAAGGGGCCCTGTAGTGACATATAGCAGAATGCAGTAAAGAGGCCCTGTAGTGACATATAGCAGAATGCAGTAAAGAGGCCCTGTAGTGACATATGGCAGAATGCAGTAAAGAGGCCCTGCAGTGACATATAGCAGAATGCAGTAAAGAGGTCCTGTAGTGACATATAGCAGAATGCAGTAAAGGGGCCCTGTAGTGACATATAGCAGAATGCAGTAAAGAGGCCCTGTAGTGACATATAGCAGAATGCAGTAAAGAGGCCCAGCAGTGACATATAGCAGAATGCAGTAAAGAGGCCCTGTAGTGACATATAGTAGAATGCAGTAAAGAGGCCCTGTAGTGACATATAGTAGAATGCAGTAAAGAGGTCCTGTAGTGACATATAGTAGAATGCAGTAAAGAGGACCTGTAGTGATATATATCAGAATGCAGTAAAGAGCTACTGTAGGGACATATAGCAGAATGCAGTAAAGAGGCCCTGTAGTGACATAGCAGGATGCAGTAAAGAGGTCCTGTAGTGACATACAGCGGAATGCAGTAAAGAGGTCCTGTAGTGACATATAGCAGAATGCAGTAAAGAGGCCCTGTAGTGACATATAGCAGAATGCAGTAAAGAGGCCCTGTAGTGACATATGGCAGAATGCAATAAAGAGGCCCTGTAGTGACATATAGCAGAGTGCAGTAAAGAGGCCCAGCAGTGACATATAGCAGAATGCAGTAAAGGGGCCCTGTAGTGACATATAGCAGAATGCAGTAAAGAGGCCCTGTAGTGACATATAGCAGAATGCAGTAAAGAGGACCTGTAGTGACATATAGCAGAATGCAGTAAAGAGGACCTGTAGTGATATATAGCAGAATGCAGTAAAGAGCTACTGTAGTGACATATAGCAGAATGCAGTAAAGAGGCCCTGTAGTGACATATAGCAGGCTGCAGTAAAGAGGCCCTGTAGTGACACATAGCAGAATGCAGTAAAGAGTCCCTGTAGTGACATAGCAGGATGCAGTAAAGAGGCCCTGTAGTGACATATAGTAGAATGCAGTAAAGAGGTCCTGTAGTGACATACAGCGGAATGCAGTAAAGAGGTCCTGTAGTGACATATAGCAGAATGCAGTAAAGAGGCCCTGTAGTGACATATAGCAGAATGCAGTAAAGAGGTCCTGTAGTGACATATAGCAGAATGCAGTAAAGAGGTCCTGTAGTGACATATAGCGGAATGCAGTAAAGAGGTCCTGTAGTGACATATAGCAGAATGCAGTAAAGAGGCCCTGTAGTGATGTATAGCAGAATGCAGTAAAGAGGCCCTGTAGTGACATATAGTAGAATGCAGTAGAGAGGCCCTGTAGTGACATATAGCAGAATGCAGTAAAGAGGCCCTGTAGTGATATATAGCAGAATGCAGTAAAGAGGCCCTGTAGTGACATATAGCAGAATGCAGTAAAGAGGCCCTGTAGTGACATATAGTAGAATGCAGTAGAGAGGCCCTGTAGTGACATATAGCAGAGTGCAGTAAAGAGGCCCTGTAGTGACATATAGCAGAATGCAGTAAAGAGGCCCTGTAGTGACATATAGCAGAGTGCAGTAGAGAGGCCCTGTAGCGACATATAGCAGAGTGCAGTAAAGAGGCCCAGCAGTGACATATAGCAGAATGCAGTAAAGAGGCCCTGTAGTGACATATAGCAGAATGCAGTAAAGGGGCCCTGTAGTGACATATAGCAGAGTGCAGTAAAGAGGCCCAGCAGTGACATATAGCAGAATGCAGTAAAGGGGCCCTGTAGTGACATATAGCAGAATGCAGTAAAGAGGCCCTGTAGTGACATATAGCAGAGTGCAGTAAAGAGGCCCAGCAGTGACATATAGCAGAATGCAGTAAAGGGGCCCTGTAGTGACATATAGCAGAATGCAGTAAAGAGGCCCTGTAGTGACATATAGCAGAATGCAGTAAAGAGGCCCTGTAGTGACATATGGCAGAATGCAGTAAAGAGGCCCTGCAGTGACATATAGCAGAATGCAGTAAAGAGGTCCTGTAGTGACATATAGCAGAATGCAGTAAAGGGGCCCTGTAGTGACATATAGCAGAATGCAGTAAAGAGGCCCTGTAGTGACATATAGCAGAATGCAGTAAAGAGGCCCAGCAGTGACATATAGCAGAATGCAGTAAAGAGGCCCTGTAGTGACATATAGTAGAATGCAGTAAAGAGGCCCTGTAGTGACATATAGTAGAATGCAGTAAAGAGGTCCTGTAGTGACATATAGTAGAATGCAGTAAAGAGGACCTGTAGTGATATATATCAGAATGCAGTAAAGAGCTACTGTAGGGACATATAGCAGAATGCAGTAAAGAGGCCCTGTAGTGACATAGCAGGATGCAGTAAAGAGGTCCTGTAGTGACATACAGCGGAATGCAGTAAAGAGGTCCTGTAGTGACATATAGCAGAATGCAGTAAAGAGGCCCTGTAGTGACATATAGCAGAATGCAGTAAAGAGGCCCTGTAGTGACATATGGCAGAATGCAATAAAGAGGCCCTGTAGTGACATATAGCAGAGTGCAGTAAAGAGGCCCAGCAGTGACATATAGCAGAATGCAGTAAAGGGGCCCTGTAGTGACATATAGCAGAATGCAGTAAAGAGGCCCTGTAGTGACATATAGCAGAATGCAGTAAAGAGGACCTGTAGTGACATATAGCAGAATGCAGTAAAGAGGACCTGTAGTGATATATAGCAGAATGCAGTAAAGAGCTACTGTAGTGACATATAGCAGAATGCAGTAAAGAGGCCATGTAGTGACATATAGCAGGCTGCAGTAAAGAGGCCCTGTAGTGACACATAGCAGAATGCAGTAAAGAGTCCCTGTAGTGACATAGCAGGATGCAGTAAAGAGGCCCTGTAGTGACATATAGTAGAATGCAGTAAAGAGGTCCTGTAGTGACATACAGCGGAATGCAGTAAAGAGGTCCTGTAGTGACATATAGCAGA